>NC_086332.1:17693805-17993805 GCF_032445375.1 Bacillus rossius redtenbacheri | reverse complement strand
GCATGCACTTGCATGATGAGACGTTCGCAAGCAGTTCAAACAGAGGTTTCCTGACCTCACCATCTGATACCTTTCCTTTGGGGATGACTCAAGGAACTTGGGGCACTGGTAGATTTCGTGAGGTCCACTGCATATGACACACTTCACTGACTTGGAAACAGTGTTTCCTGCGAATGACTGATGTTGCACATATCTAGAAGCTGGCTTAGAATAAATAGACGACTTGCTCTTAAAGGTTTTCCCAGACGTCACTAGCTGTGACTCAGCTGCACGGTGATAACCCTCTAAAAATAACAAAAACTCGGTAAGCTTGGGTAACTCTGCTCCCTTGTCATTAATAAACAGCTCCCACTGGTTACGCAAAACCTTATCCAGCTTAGCTTCAATGATATGCAGCAACAGCGGGTCCCATTTTTCAACATTGACATCCAGCACTCGTAATGCCGCAATGTGCTCTGCCAGAAGAGACATCATCTTATTCACTGATGCTGGGGCCTCTAATGACACAGATGGTATTTGCATAATTGCTTCAATGTGCAATGAAACAATCAAGCGCTTGTTACTGTACCTCTTAGACAGTAGTTCCCAAGCAATACTATAGTTCGAATCAGTCAAGGGTAATGCCTGAATTACTGCCAACGCGTCACCAGACAAAGATGACTTTAGGTAAGATAGTCTCTCTACATTGGTGAGATTTCTGTTGTCTACAACTAGAGCCTCAAACAGGTTTGAGAAGCTGAGCCATTCTGTTGGATTACCCTGAAAGTGGGGTAAATCAATAGCTGGCAGACGGGGTGATGACCCAGCTGCACATTGATTACGTGTTTCTTTGTTCCGGTTCTTAGAATCCTGCACTAATGTGTCCCAGATTGCATTAACTTCATAATAAAGATCGTCGAAGTGATTTAGCCTACTTGTATGCCTTGTGTCATCAAAATCAACTTGCTCCTTGCATGCCAATTCATAAGCCAAATGGTCATCTTCAAACCCATTACGAAGCTGAGATAAGTCCCGACAGGTTGCAAAGAATAATGACTGCTTGAAAGTGTCTGTAGTAACCCTTTTGGCCAGATCCGCGGCACGCTGTAATCGGTTTTCGGCACGCTCCAGACGTCGCTCCAGAGCTGAAACACTGTCAGTCATGGTTGTGTTTATTCTACTTAAGTACACTCAGTCAAAAATGGGAGCACCAACTAAAAATTTAAATGTAAACGATTTTTCAGCAAAAAATCGATTCTGAACTGAGCGGTGTTTATAAAATCGATTTTATAACTAAAATCGATTTTAAACCGAGTAGTGTTTAAATAATCGATTTTCAATGTCTGCGAATCGATTTTGTATCGATATGTGTAGTAATGTCGAACAAAGACTTGGCAAAATCTATGTTAACGGTCTACTTAATAATTCAAAGTCATATTTCACCGCCAGTCTTAGAAAACACGCAATCCTATAGCAGACCGGTCATTATCAGTATCTGGTTACCGTGGAAAGATAAGAAATAATAGTGCGGCACGACACAAAAGGCTTCGTCAGCACCAACACCGTCAGTGTGATAAAGGCAATTTTTATCTTCCCTTACGCACTCAGTTCTTATCTTCCCTTACGCACTCAGTTGTTATCTTCCCTTCCACGGGAAGCTAATAGCACATTAAGATGATAACCCGTTCACGTTTTTATGGCGGGGCAACGACGGACAAAGGAGACTCGGTACAATGAACGACGCAAACAAACACTCCGAATCTCTCCACGTAACTAGAACTGAGCCCGATAGCTCAGTAATCGCGGTTAGCGGATTGATCCGGCCCAGAGGACCAAATGTTTCGTACTGAAACTGTTACCAGATAACATGAAAGTCAAAAACGATAGCCGGACGTCCGATGACGCCGGTACCAGACGAACCACTGAGTCTTTCCTGATGGCCACCAGGATCGCTTGAGTTAATGGCAGCGAAATGGCGCCATATTTGAATTTTGAAGCGTCCAACACTTGAATTAGTTAACATAAATCTAGGGTAAGCACTATTTACAAATCCAACATTTTTCTTACTTGTATATGGCGGCCGTCTGCAAGAGAAGCTATTGCCTCACTTGTTCCGGCCTTTCGTGATGCATTTGCTTCTGTACTTAAATTGTAGAGCTTGGTGTGCCGACAGTAGACATGCAACTGAAAGAAACTCACCCAATCATGAAAAACAGACAATGCTACAGTGTTTTAACTCTCAGAAAGTCTCGAAATAATTTCGCACAAAATGTATGGCGCTACTGATGGCGTGCAAACACCATTACCTTCTGTCAGTCTTGTAAATTAGTTTCTTGATTATGCATTTACATATTTAAAGGTGTATGTCCCGTTCCAGGTCATAATTTTATATTTATGTTCCACACAGTTAAATTTGCTGACTTTTTACTGGCTGAACTTTCACAGAATGAAAAAAATATATGTGTGTGTGTGTATAAATATATACACACACATACACACTTACACACACATATATTGTGTACCTACTTTTTGCATTTGGCTGGCAGGGTTGTAATTTTTAACATTTGTGTGCAGTATGTATAACGAGAATGAAATGGAATATAAAAATGCAACTTATTAGGTTTAAGTTTAAAGTCAATTTTACTGGCTGCTATATGATATGGTTTTATGGTTTAATTTCTTTCAAAAAATAAATATTTAATTTTAACTGGCACTTAAAAATCATCAGAACTTTTATGATCTTTAAAGGCTAAATATTATTAAATAAAACACTCTGAAAGAATTTTAAGCCAGACCATGCAGTAGCCATCGGCCCTTATTCATACTGCACAAAAATGCTAAGATTTGAACTTAGCCAGCTAATTATGCAAAAATATGCACAATTAGCCAGCTAATTATGCAAAAATATGCACTGTATATATATATATTTATTTTGTTGGAAGTTCGGCCAATTAAAAATGCTTAAAGTTTAACCGCATTAAATGTAAAATAAAATAATGGCCTCAAACGGGACATACGTACACCTTTAGGTTGAGTATTTATAGTTTAATCCTTTCAATATCTGGGGTAGAGTTCAAAGATATGAGCTGTTTTGGACATCTTCAGGACAAGAGGTTTTTAATATTTTATGTCGTTTTCTCATTCATTACTGTTGTTTTTGTTTGTAATAAGTTTTGAAATTTTTAAAATTGGTATGTGTTTAGTTTTGAAATGTAAATTTTTAAGTCATTGTTGATATCAAGAACAATTAAATCGTGTATAAACGCTCATAAATATTTTTGAGTCTTGTGAGTAGTGTAGAATTTTTATGTTTCATCTTTATCAAAAATGTAACAAATATTTGTGTGAATAGGTTTTTCATAGGAATGGGAAAACCGATTCCCAATTTCATCGATACCTACCGATTCTACTTAAATAATCGAGAATCGAGAATCGATGATAAAAGTCGATTCCCGCATGTAGCAAAAAAAAATCATTTCACAACATTGCAAATCTGTCAGATACAATTATTTAACGACTCTTTGAGTGGGGTTATGACTGACTAGACGCATATATAACAGTCATATTTCCCCAAATAAACAATATCTAAAACTTGGGTCGATGTTATACACAAGTCAAAGTACAAAAATTATTTATAAAAAAAATTATCACTGCGTATTTTAGTAGGGGCCTGTTCTTTTCGCAATCGTGATTAAACGATGATAAACGCGAAATCACCGTAAAATACAGTTTTTATGCGAAATCGCCACAACACAGCGTTTTTACACAAAATTTAGTATTAAAACGCGAAATCGCAATGTTTTTACGGGAAATTTAAATACTGGGTAAAAGCCTCGTCTCGTCACTGGTAAACAAACACCGCAACATGGCCGCCACTGAACATTAATCATAAATGCACTAAAGCAAACAAAAGCTTACACACGCTCAAGTTATAATGTTAAACCCAAAAATATACTGTAAAAATACGCAAAACTACGGCGTTTATTTTCCTTTCCGCTATAATGTTTGGATAGATAAGACAAACACACAAAGTTTTAAAGCCTACGCACACCGCTCGGGGCACTGACGTCAGCTTGGAACAGCGACAACGGATAAATACAAAAGCAAGCAGATGATTGGGCGAACCTTGTTTGGAACAGCCTTACGTGAGTGGCCATACCACGTCAGCCGGGGGCGCTGGCATATAGTGGAACAGCGTCGTAGTATCAAGCAGATGATCGCCGACCTCCGTAGCGTAGTCGGATGCACACCGGCTTATGGTGCGAGGGGTCCTGGGTTAGAGTCCCGGGTAAGGCATGGTTGTACCTTATATATTCTGATATTTGATAACGACTTGAAATTGAGATTCATACTGAATATAATGACCCTTTGGCCATTGGCGAAAGCTGTAGGCCACATAACATATATAAAAAAAAATCAAGAAGATGATTGGGCGAACCAGGTACCAGGCTCTGGAAACTCTTATAGGGGACCTTGGGAACTATCTTTACTTCGTCACCCAGCCGTAATGGGCACCACAAGCATTTTAAATCGTGCCAAAAAGCAGAAAAATGTAAACGAACATTCATTTTCGAATGGTGTGACAATGATTAGTTGGTCAGTGTTTTATAGATTTTGTTGGGTCATTACCACAACGCCGAAATAACAGCGAATGAATTTGTGTGTGTTTCTTAAATGTAACTTAACGCCGAAATACCACAATCAAGTAGAGCACTTTCATTTGCTAGTTCTCTAGTTGTTGCTTAATTTTGTTACTGTTTCATTTCACAAATTTTTTAGTTAATTTGTACCCTTCTCTAAGTTAGGCAAGTTGTATGAACGAAAATAATTTATACTGCTCAAGGAAAGCTTAAAAATTTTTTTTATAGTTTATTCCGTATTAAAAAACAAATTTTAGATTAGTTTGACCCCTTTGACATATGAGCTATTAACTTCTAATGATGTAAACATTTATATGAGTTAATGTTAATAACTTAGTTGTGTACTCAAATTTGATAAATATGAATTTATGATGGTATGCTACATCATATATGTATTGAAAGCTGAAAAAAAAAATTGTTGCAAATAGAATTTGAATTATTTAATATTAAGTTAACTAGGTGAGTATCGAGAATCGAAGGATTTTTTAAGGAATCGATATTCAGGTATCGGAATCGAAAATTTTGGAATCGTCCCATCCCTAGTTTTTTTATTTTTTGTGTCCAGCACATTTAGTTTATGTGTTTACATGTTTAAAGGAACTGTAGATTCTAGTACGTATAGTGTAAAAATTATATGTATTTTCTTATTTTGACACTTCATAGCATTTCTTTTGTGTTTGATCAGCCTGACTTATAATTTAGATCAGTCATATACTTTGGCTCTTATCTGCACCTGAGTGCTGGACCACCAGTGTTTTTGAGCAATATTTTAGTGACTTGTAAATGCAGTGTGACTGTGTGTCTAGCAGTGTGAAGCATGTGCACGAAAAGTTAAAGTGTGTGGTTGGTGAAGGTATGTGCCATTGCAGTGATTCTAAGAAACAGCTGAAAAAGTGGTGAAAAAAAGGAGAAATTAGAAGTCAGATCAGACTAAAAAAATAAAGATGTAAAAAAGAGATTAGCCAAGTGTTGTGCAAGTCTGTGCACAAACATTTAGTTTTCAGTTCAACTGTGCTTTTGTGATTGGTAGTCTTTAAAGAGGTTGCTTTGTAGCAGGCCTTTGTCCCCCGGCTCGCATGTGTAAACGTTGTAAGTATCTCTTTGTGTTGCAGCTATGAGCCAGCATTGCTACAGAAGTTCCTTATCTCACGTCCGGGCCTTAAGCTACTGATGGAAGCTGTTCAGGGCTCAGAAGGTGATGACCTCATTTCTCGTTTTGCTGCTGAAAGTGTCAGCTATCTTGCAATTAGTTTGAATATACCCAAGATCACGGACTACGTTAAGAAATCAAAAAATACCTCAGAAGAAGAAAACAAGGTATTGAATCCATTATTCGAATTTCATTCTTCCTTAATGCATAAAAAATGCTATTTTAATGGCAGTTTTGAGAATTAAAGTTTGTTATGCACTAATTTGTGGTTTTGTGAATTTAAACTTTGTCTCATTTTGTTCATGTGTAATGTCTCAGTATACTCCCATTCCCTTTACGAAATGTATTTAATGGCTGATCCATTTCATAGTTTCATCTGCTTCTCATTAATACTAAGCATATGAAGTGCAGTATTGCGAACAGATTACATGATACTAAGCAATATTAATATGTTTGTAACATATTTGAGGTCAACGTTATATTCAAGATAACCATGCAATAAAAGTTACTTTACACACACAAGCACACACATTCAGAATTGTCAGATTGTCTTGCATCTAGGTTCTCTTAGGTCCTAACTTGTCTTATAATTCAGTTTGGCTAGTATTTGAAAGCATTCTATAATCATTGCCTCACTATCAAAGGTTTTATTAACAAACTAGTGGGTTGTCTTGTAAGATGCCAGTTGAATAAAAAGCAATGAAAATGTTACACTGTAAGTGCATGAAAACAGAATTGCGCTACGGACAGTCACAGTGCTAGGAGGTACAGGTTAGCAAAGAGCAATAAAAATTTTATACCCTACAGCGTTACACGATTATTAAGTCAGTGATGAGCATTTATATAGGATGGGGTCATTTTACAACCAAAATCTCCCTTTTTCAAGACTTTCCTGAATTCTTGTTTTTTCCCCCCTGTTTCAGATCTTAATTTTTTGAAATTAAAGACTAGAAATTGTATTTTTTTTTATTGTAGTTTCTAATTGAAGAATTCATGACAGGAATGAATCATAGCATCGACTCCAACATACCACTTCTTTTAACTTTCTTATTGTTTTGTAAACTGCCTTAATTGGCTGGTCACAGATGGGTGCATTTTCTCGTTTTCTGTGCAGTCACATCTATTGTTTTAATTGGAATGGTTAGTTGTAAATGTCTGTGTTTATTTCCTCAAGCCTGCTGTGTTGGTGCCCGAGAGTGCGCAGCCAGTTGATGACGTGGTGGTGCTAAAGCTGGATGATGGCAGCGAGTTGACGACGAGCAGGAGTTTGCTGGCTTGTCACTCTGACATGTTCAGAACCATGTTTAGTGGCAGCTTTTCCGAGTCTACCCAGAACCACGTACACCTTCCAGGTGAGATTTCTGTCCTCTTGTCAGCAGTTTTATCACTAGACTAGCTGTACCCGGTCAGGCATTGCTGTGGCTCAGTCTGGTTAAATGGAAAAGAAAGATAAGAGAAAGCACTTAATTTTTTTTTTTTTTTTTTGTAATTTGTTCGAAGTAGCTACACATATACAAAGCATCTCTCTCTATCTCTCAATATATGTATGTGCCTCTATAAATCATAATATATTTATATATGAAAATACATATCTCTTTATATATATAAAGATCACACACACTATGTATCTATGATTATATTAATATCTCACTCTTATCTCATCTCCCTATCTATATATCTATACATATATGTTTATCCCTTGCTCTATATCTCTAGGTATCTGTATATCTCCCTCTCTATATATCTCATATCTCTCTGTGTCTATATCTTCACAAAATAGAAGACGAACACACAAATATTAATTTATACATATATTTTTACCTATCATATTTTTATCCATATTTTTAGTTACCTGTCACTAGTGTGACATATGTACATAAAAACACACATGTAATTGAATGCAACATTGTATAAAAATTTCAGAGCAAGCTGTGAAGAACTTTCGTAGATTTAAGATTTTGAACAAACGAACATTTACATTTTTTATTTATGTAGGTATGATGCACTATAGAGTCTGTCTCATGCTTGGATTGCAGTACAGAGTAAATGGCAGTCACTGTTGCCAGATTGACACCACCTGGCTTGTTAACATTAAAAGTCTTATTTTGTATACTATAATTAATATTTATGAGTTGTAATATTATTTTCAAATTTACAATTGCTGATTTTTCTAAGACCATAAAAAAGTGTTTATTGACAGTATAATTATAGTCGTAGTCATTCTGACAGAAAAAAATAATGAGATGTGAAATACCAATTATTTTTTCATAGGAGAAATAATTTGTTGCAGGCAGTCACTATTACCGTATTTACTCGCATAATGTCCGCAGTAATTTGGCTACATTTTTGACAAAGAAAATGGGGTGCGGACATTATGAGGTGAAGTCCGAAAAATTTTTTTTTCCTCAAAATTTTAGGTTTTGTGTAGAGTAAAAAAATTGTTCTCTCATAATCAGTTTACTAGCAGAGCGCTGGTGACTGGCGACCCTCCACAGCGGACGTGAGAAATGTGACAGGTGTCGAGATAATTGGGTGCCGGGGATTAGTGGAAGACGCCACTCATTTTTTTTTCTTCTCTCACTCGCATGTGCGCTCTTATGTTCAGAAGCCGCAGCCAGCCTACACAAATATTTTTTTAATCTTTCATTGAGATGGCCACTGATGGCACAGGGCAAATGTCTAATCTCTGCATTAGCCGGCGCCGGCGAGCCTCCCTCCTTGTCCCTTGCCAGTGTCTGTATAAAAAAAACTGTGCGCATGTACCCCCAACACTTCTCCGCTACCTCCCCTACTTTGTGACGTAGTGTGTTGACGTGTACTGGCTTGTGCTATATATAGCCCATCCAGTTGCAACTCGCGTGACATCGCAGGCAGCTGCGCAGTAGAGTGCGAGTTTCTGAGTCCGGACGGTTTCACCACGCTACAAACCCTCTCAGCGACCGCTCCGGAGAAATGAACAACTCAAGGTCAATGCATTGTTGACAGCGTCGGTAAATTTCCATCCCGTTACTGTGCCTTTCAGGGGTGGCCAAGGTAGCTTTGGTGCGGACTTTATGCGGATTTTCAAAAATTCCATTTCAAGTATTTAAAAAGAAATGTGCGGACATTATGCGATGGCGGACATTATGCGATTAAACACGATAAGAACATGGTATTACATACAAGCATGTGCTATGCTCAAAAGAGCCAAAGTTTTAAATATAAAATTATATAAAAAGTTGTTAACAAAAGCTCAGAAATAAAAATTAATATTAAGATAATGCTCTTGATGAAATACAACAGTAAAATGTATCTCTGAAATTCTCATTACAAATTTTACTTATCAAAATACAATGTAGCAGATTCATTTTAAGAAATATATATTTTTTCATACGAAGTTGTGTCTAAAACTTTTGTACTGTCTGGTGTATATCTGGCAACAGAGCAAGCCGAAACAAGGACAGCACTAGTGGCAGAAATTGTGCATTGAAGAAAGATAGAGAGAGAGAGAGAGAGAGAGAGAGAGAGAGAGAGAGAGAGAGAGTAAATTTCCTGTAAAATGCACACTGAAAACTAAGGATGACACGTACTATAGAATCTGTGAGGAGTACTATCAGCCATTGTATTTAAGGTTTAGGTAGATTTGGAGTGTCACAAAATTTGCAAAGAAATTAACTTCCTCACCATATCCTTTATTATTCAAACTATCATTCATTGCTTGAACTTGGTCATGTAAAGTATTTTTTATGTGTTCTGAAACATCTTATCAAATGTCCCGAACCATGAGCTTCCTTTATACAGCCTGTAAAAGTTTTGGGGGAAAATGAATTTGACTACACTAGAAACATTGATGCTGTTTTTCCCATCCACCCTTATCTTAAGTCTCTGGTTATAATCTTTTACTTAAATGTTCAAACCTACCTATACTTTTCCAGACCATAATCTAATTCAATTAATATTAGTATTGATTAAAATTATCTTGCATAGTGTTTTGTTGACGGGACAAAACAGGTACGTTCTTTCTTGTTGAAATTATTAAATGAACACGGTGCTAAATATTTTAATAGAACCACAAAAAATATCATTTTCAATTTTTTTCTTTCTTCTTACAAAGTAATGCATTGTTATACTTAATTAAACATACATTTTAAATTAAATGTTAGAATTAACACAGTAAAATAATAAATCTGGCAATAATACAGTGATGAAACCTTCGGTTTTGATGTAGGTATATTAACTGTAATGACATAACACATAAGTATATCAAAGTGAACGTACAGAAAGCTGAATACACTAAGTATTTTTCATAGTGATGAATTACATCTTTAGAAACAACATACGTATTTTGCTGCTTATTTACCTTTTTTTTTAGCCCAGTTTCTCTATGGTTGACTTTAAAACAGTTAAATCATGTTGCAGCTTGCAAATAATTTTTTAAATTAGGAAAGTACGTATTGGACTTTATCATATTTTGCTATAGTGAAAGCTATCAGGAGTTTGCTGCACTGAACTCGGACTCGTCATGCCGACGGAGATGTGTACCTAGACGCGCAGGGCTGGCGATGTCGCAGGCGTGTCGAGGCGGTGCGCGGAGACGGTGCTGAGCTCGATGCGGGACGCCGACTGGCTGGACCGCCTGGCCACCTGCGGCGTGGAGGACGGCCTGGAGGTGCTGGAGGCGATGGACCGCTTCCTGATGCCCGGCAGCTGGCACGTGGCGCGGCACCTGGGCCGGCTGCTGTGCCCCGGCAACCTGCTGGCCGTGTTCCGTCGCTCGGCCACGTCTCTGCACGTGCCGCAGTTCCGGCTGCTCGGCAGGCTGGCCGTCCGCTACCTGCTGACCCAGCGCATGCGGCCGTGCCAGCGGAGGGAGGTGTTCCTCGGCGCCGCGCGGCACGGCTGCTCCGCGCAGCTCGCGGAGAGCGTGGCCGCCGCCATCGCGGACAGGGTGTCCTGCCCCTGCATGGTGTTCCCCTCCGTGTCGTTCCTCATCCCGTGTTCCCGCTGTAGCGTGGAGTACCTGCAGGCTCCGTGTCACGTGGTACCTTCTGGAGGTAGTGAATCCACACCGCAGTATGAATGAATTCACAGAACAGCAAAATCCATTTCAATAGTGTTGCCATTGAATGAGACCAGCAGAAGAGTAAAAAATTTAATATTTTGGAAAAAAGGTAAGTCGTTCATTCACTAGTTTCAGGTACAAATGTCATGTAAGTAAAGTTAACCCAAATGAGGTTTATGCCTTTCCAGTACATGATGCTCAAAGGTTTGTGAAAATAGCATATTAATATTTAAACAGTATTCTAAATATAAACTTAAATAATCATGCAACATTGGACACTGATAAAAATTCGTATAGATTTTTGGTTGGTTTAAAAAAGCAAGGATTTCCGTAAACTTTTACATCTACGTGCTGGATTTTCTTTTCACAACTACACATAGTTTTTAATAAATTTTATGGCTTGGTTAGCAAGTATTTATACTGTTGTCAGGGATGTTACAAACACATATATATAATATGTACATATACATAAATTGGTACATACTTACATATACAAATTTTGTTGCATGGATGTATATTTACTTGAGTTTTTTTTTTGTGTGTGTAAGAAAGACATGGAATCAATTTCAATGCTAACAAAAGATTAGTTGATAGCTTCCATGTAATTGAAGACTTCACATTGACTGGTTGACATACCATACAGAATAGCAACTGTTAGATTTATTTATTAAAGCCATTTTTCCTTACAGTTCATATTCTGCACATGCCCTTCCCTAGTGTTGGTTAGTAAATTTAAAAAATTAAAATTTACATGTATGTTCTACATGGATAGAATGGGGTTGACATTCAAAATATGCGGACTGCCCTACCCGAGGAACAGACCTTTCATTCCGGCCAGCCTGAAGAATGCATGAGATGGAGCAGCGACAGAAAGGGAGTATCCCAAGAAAACCCACAGGCTTGTGTAAAATCCGAGTTCGGTTCGGCCAGGAATTGAACCCGGATCGTCTTGGTGTAATAATCACTCGACCAATGTGCCTCTTTACCATGTTAGTTTAGCACAATAGCAAAACTAAACCAAAGATAATTGAATAAGTGTGGTCTCCAAAGCAATGGCACCATTATTAACATCACTTAATTCATATAATGTGTAGTCGAACAGCTTGTAACACATCAGATTGTTTTGACTAAGAGCGATCTAACAGTCACAGTACAGGAAAATTCTTGCAAAATTATGTGTCACTGCAGATACCAATCCAATTATTACTGATACATTTCTTTAATATACAACCAACACAAACCCAATTTAATACTATTTGTAAATAATCGCACGTCTCCTAACATAAAATATTTTTAAAAAGTAAGTCAGTACCTTAAGAGAATTATCCTCTTTTATTGCATAATCGTCGCACCTATGTTTTAGAGCGTAAAAATTTGGATAAAATAACCACTCGCGTAAACATTGCATGATGTAAAATACATTTTTTGTCACCCAACAAAAATCCATATTATAAATGTGTTTTATTGCATAATTTTCACACATTTTATACTAAAATAAAGTTTGAAAAGTAGGGGTGTGGCGTTTATGCGAGACAAAAAAATTTTGTTAAGTAAAGTTATTCATAAAAACAAAACCCATTCACGGAAAGTACGTTTATTTAAAAGCGGAGTATACAAGAGAATGCCGAAAAATTTAAATTATAACTCATGCAACAAAAACCTTTCTTCAACATAAAATAGGAAAACAAAATGTGAACATGAACGTGAACTAATGCATAATTATCGTCTTAGTACACACTTATGGTGCGGGTCATCAAGTGTAGTTAACTCGGCATTAACAGAGAGCGCGCGTTGCATTCAATCGGCGAGATATCGATATTCGACTACGTGTGCGCGCTCTATACGGGAAGGAAAATAACCAAATATGAATGATGCTAACTAGCACTGGCTACATTTATATAAGCAGTACACCGCGGCGACGCAGACGAACAGATAATGGTTATAACTTTTAAAAACGTCTTTAAAAGGAAATTTACACATCAGACTTCATATTTTGGTTAATTAAATAAGTAAGAGGTAATTTCCGAATAAATATTAGATTTATACTTTTAAATACATCATTTTATACGGAAAAGATACCTTCACAAAGCGCTCGGAATCTAATAGGGGGGCCAAAAACATCATGCGACATTTACATGAGAGGTTTTTTTTAATCGAAATTTTGACGCCCTAAAATATAGGTGCAACGATTATGCGATAAAAGAGGGTATGTACATAAGTCTTTACCTGTAATAGCTGGAAACAGAACACTTTAAAAACAGTACGTTACACTAATTAATTATTACTCTGACAGTGGAACGTTTATGAATGGGATTAGCATTATCAGTGGGGCGACTGCCAGCAGGTGCGTTCCAGTGCGTAGTGCATTGCTGACTGGGCTGGGACCTGGGCTTCGAATACTGCCCAGGGCAGTACGATATCAGCAGTAAATTACTGCTTATTTTTAATGCTTTTGTTTTGTGGATTCACCACCTGCAACATCCTCTTTGACTTAACGAGCATGAAAGGAAAAACAGATGTGTTACAAATTAGAGCTGTTTTGAAAGTTGGTAAATGTTTTGATTTAGCGGACAGTATCGATATTATTTGCTTTTAATTCACATTTAATAATTGCTATGCATATGATTATTGTGTCTTACAGTGCTGTTGTTTTGTACATTAGTAGTCTTAAAAGACATCCTGCAGACATTAGTACTTGCCAGTGTGGGTATTCTATGAAAGGCTAATTGGTTTCACTTTTTTCAAATAATGGGTGCTTGTTTTTTATGAACTCCACACCATTGCTTGAAAGGAAATACAACATTTCAAGCTTCAAATATGTATAAATGGAAAGAATTTGGTCATTAAGTGTAAAAATATTCTATAGGAAAACATGTACTATTGTCCATTACCTATAAACTATAAATATTGAACTGAAATTATAATCAGAGTTTATAAAGCATAATATTTATTACAAATCATTTCCATTTTTTAATTGTTTGAATTAGGTTGAATATTATTTAATGAAAAACGTAACAGTTTTTAAAATTAATTCAATCATTTTATGAATGAATTTATTCTTGTCAGAGAAAATTGTTTTTCATGAATATAAGAATATTGTATAGCATGATGTAAAAGTCATGTTTCAAATTAATTAGTTAATTACATGTATATATGATTTTTGTGAATTATTTGTGTTTATAACAAAGAAAATTTCATAGAAGGGTCATGCTGTAGACATTACTCATTAGTAATTTTTTATGGGAAACATATTTGGTGTAAACTCGCTAACAGATTTAAATATTGCTGCCATACAATTGTTATTGAAATGACAAACAGTTGATTCAAAATCCTTCCTTAAAAATGGTCTTAGGCAACAATTTTATGTACTCAGATTCTGCAATGATCTCATCAGAGTTGAATAGTCGTAAAATTTTATATATTACGTATTTCATTCACTCCATTGTACATAGGTATGTCATTATAATTCTTTAATTATTTAAATATTATTAAATTTCAAACAGTCAATAAGTTGACTGAACTAATGTGGAAAGTCAGATTGGCCACCTTTATTTTTCCAACTATAAAATGATGAGGTCCCACAATATTATTGCTACACAGCTCCTATACTTTATGGATGCAATTGATAAAGTATTAATTAATTTCATTATTTACATTATGTATGAACAATGATAAAATGAAATGTTACATTCAACATCTTTTGTCGAAAAGCATAAGCACTACGGGTGGTATTCAGAGATGTTCGGTAAGGTAGCGAATAAGCACTGCCATGTTGGGACACAACCGTAACTTAGAATCTGTCTTAACAGAAACCCAGTAAGGGTACAGAATGGCAACTGCTTTAATAAACGGTGCCCTGCATGAGGCTAAAACAGTTGCGCATTGCGGAACGAGCATGCTACTTTACGTATGTCCACATATTTGTTTATTTACTTTCATATGAGAGTAATGGAAAACATCAAAAATCAGCGTGCCTGGTTTACACGTGATGAATAGTCTTTTTTCTTATTGTTTAGTAAAACAGTTTTTATAACTAAAAAATATTTCACGACATAGAGGATATATAATTTATTATATATACACACACATACTACTTGCATTATGTATATTGTTTGTGTTTTATTTTTATATTTAGTAAATGTGTAAGGCCATAGGCCTACCTTATATCAAATAAACAAACCAACAGACATATTTGTATAGCTATTGCTCAAATAATATTTAATTAATTTACACTGACTCTAATGTTCATAATGTATTTTATGACAAGTTCAAACAAGAAAGTTTCCCCTCGTCTGGTTTTGAACTTGCTACTATTCATATTCTTGTTTCTGTGTACTTTGCACTTTAGGACTCTGCTACAGACACATAACAAAATTCTGGAAGAAACTATGGGTATTCAAGGCTGTTTGATTGTAATTTCCTCAATTACTTTTTAAGTTGTAATTATTTATTATGACCATTAATGTGTACAAACTGTACGTTCCAGGATATTTTTGCTATCGTAAAGTTTTATTTGGCTCATTAATATGCTTGGTATGTCCCTCAATGTTCACGAAGGTAAATATATATATGAGTTAATGGTGCTAGATGCAGGAAATGAAAATTTCCTGAGAATAATAAAATGTGTTAAATCTTGATATCAGAATGTTTTTTGAAACCAAATGATTTTTTTTATACAAAATTAAGCATAATGTGGTTTAAATGTCAATCATGTGTTATAACACTTATAACTAAGGCATGTTCTACAATGGCATGGAAATGGAGACGGATCTCATGGCACATTTCACTATCACGTCTGGTGCTTCCACAATGCTGAAACAAATGGCAACCAATGAGGTTGCATTTAAAGGTTACGAAATATTAATTTAATTAAAAAAATATATATTATGCTTCAAGATCATAGCACAGGCATATATAACGAAAATAAACCTCAAAGAAATAATAGAACACTAGATGTTCTGTAGTTGAAACAATTTTAACATACTTAGTAAATATATTATAAATATTGCTACCACCGCAGCCAAATGCAATAGAATATTGGTACAACGTATCTCAGTATAATGTTTTTTTTGTTTTTTTAATACCTGCCGAAAATCATATATTTTCAATGCAAAATTGTTTCAGTTTAAAGTAACATTATTTTCACTACAAGGAATAAATTCCACTACTAGTGTGGCATTGCTACTCCAAAATTGACTTAAATTGGTAAATAAATTTTCAACTAAATGATTAATGCTATAGAATACACACACAGAAATCAAACATACCACCTAACCTCTAAAAACCTCGAAACAAACAAACGAACGCGCGCACTACCATAATACGCGACGTGGCATTACTAGAGTCAAGATTTTGTGGTGTTATTTTAAGACAAATTTTGGTGTAAAGAAATAAAGATTTCGGTGTTGTATGGTTTTATTTTTTTTTCTCAAAATACCCACAGCAAAATTTTCTTGCTTTTCTGTACGACATGCAAATTTATTAAAACAAATATTAATAAAACACTAAAACCTCATGATCTAATTACAATTAAGTTCATTTGTAAATTCATAGATAATTAAGTTCATTTGCAAATTCATAGATAATTAAGTTCATTTGCAAATTCATAAATTCAAACTTTTAAATAACTACTAACAATTTCACGACTTAATTACAATCACATACACTACAAAATTAAGCACTTCCAAAGTTACTATTAAGACGGTTTTATTGAAATGCTATCATAGTTAAATTTTCCGCATTTTCTGGAGTGAGACGTTGTCTTCTGTCACTAACTACCAGCGAGTACTTGGAAAATGAAACGTTCTGCATCAACATTTGATGTTGGGAACAAGATTGCCCTTAAACTGGCTTGAGCAAATTCACTGTAGTCCCCTTTAAGGGAGCAAAGTACCTTTGCAACATCAATTTGGCTTGTTTCTGGCAATGAAAATTCATCCTCAATTATTTTTTTGAAAGCAGCATAGCCATGTATGAATGTATCAATGGGAAGATGGGAAACAGAAGGCAAGTTATGCAGTGACTTCTGTAGGTTTGCATCTTTTATGCTAACCCTACTCACATTTCTTGGGTTGAACAGCAAATTAATGGCATTAAAGACTCTTAGACAAGGATGTCGTTTAACAGATGAGTTTTGCCTCAAACGCTTATGTTTCTCATTCGCGACATGTTTCACAAGCGTATCGCGTCTCTCGTAGTCTAGCCTGCAGTTACAGAATTTGCACATTAAAATTTTATCACTGAAATAAAATCCTTCGCTGGAAAATTCTTTCGATCGGTCACTGGCAGAAACCTTCGTTTCAGGCATTCTCAAAAATTTTTAATCACATAGGAAGAATTTAACCTCTTAATACGCAAAAACTTGCCATGCTGGAAAGATCAAAACAATGGAGAATAGATGCGAATACAAACGCATACCGAATACCAACATATGTACGTGAAAATTAATACCGACATAAACATGTACTATTTATTATTTACAATCATTACTCTAAGCAGGGTTAATTTTATTTTAAATAAACAGTAAAAGCAATGCGCTTTAGTGTGTAATATTTTAATGATTAAAAACGTAATATTAGAAAAACATATATTGGACGTTTGTTATTTTTGTATTTACAGAAAGTGAACGGCGGCCATTGTATCATAGTTATCAACATCTTAAATTATTATGGTACACAAGATTACTGTTTAAAGAAAATATTACGTTAATTCCGAGACTTCATTTTAAAATCTATAATGAATTACCGTCGCATATAATATATATGGCTGCTAGTTACTGTCAGAAATATTTGATTGTGCTGAAGATAGTGAATTGTCCTTACAGAATGGGAAAAAAAACGTAAATAATCAGGATAGACGAAATTTCGTGACACATCGCGGATTTCGCACAATTTCGTTTTATTTCGTGTTTTCAAGCGGTTTTCGGCGTTATTTCGTTTTATCGCGCATTACCATATAATTGTGCCTCTAGGCATTACCATAGATTTACTTATTTAACATGCAACGGGAACAACACACTATTTGATATATCGAAACACTGATGTTCGAAAGAAAACTGTATTAATTCAGAAGTAATGTATTGCTTGAGGTCCATGCTTGGATTATTATTGTTTTTAATTATTTTTCACGATACATTTTTTAGAAACCTCATTGTATTTGTGCTACAAAAATGAGTGATCCTAGAAATAAAGAGAAAAGAAAGCAATTCATGCTTAAGGAAAAAGTGGAAATGCTCAGAGAACTGGACAAAGGGAAAAAGCAGGTCGCAGTTGTGAAGACATTTGGTGTTGTGGCAACGACCGTAAATACAATTGTTAAATACCGAGAAAAAATTTAAAAAATGTATAAAGAATCTTTGTTTAGTTGTTACCGCAAAATGCTTAGTTCTGGAGCTCACTTTTATTATAGTGAAACTACCCTGGAATATATTTGGTTTAACTAAAATAGTCATACAAAGACGTAATCACCAGTTTTAAAATGCATGATAATTGACTTTACAATTGTATACTACACAGTCTCTATCAAGTTTCATTGGTCTTGGTAGCACTGCGGTGGGGTACACGGCTGAGAAGTGCAAGGTTCATAGTTCAAACCTTGTCACAGGCAAAAAAATTTACTTTTTTATAATAACAGATTACTAAATTTTACTGTAAGGAATTGTGCATTATTACATTTTATTTATCTAATTACTACAATATTATTAAATACATAGTGCCGTCCATTGGTTTGATTATTTCATACCAGAGAGGCATACTATATCCTTTATTTTTACTTAAAATTAAATTATATGTTCAACCAGCAATACAAACAAAAAAATTCATGTTATAATTTTAAAAAACCTACATTTATTAGGAAATTAATGCTCATAAATTATTAATGAATAAACTATGTAGCAAGGTTCAAACCATGCTAACTGCTATTATTTTTGTAGCAACAAACCACGGTCTGATCACCATCTTTGCCTTGCAGGGTGGATCTTTAGGTTTCACCAGTTTATTAGAAAAGAACAAAAACAAGGTGTGATTCCGTCTTAAATATAATTACTCCATACTGAGGAAACTTATAACAGATACAAGAAAATATTAATGTACAATATTAATTACATTCTTAAACAGCTCTCAGGTATATTCAGAAAGAGAGAAAAAAAAAATTTGTGGGTCGACCCGTTTAATTTATAAAAAGTGTTCATTTAAAAAAAAAAAACACAAATCAATAAAAAAAATACAAATATATTTAAACTATCCCAGTATAGGTATGTACTTAAAGTCCAGAAATTATGTTTGTATGATTAACTTTGTTTGACGGCATAATTTAAAGAAAGTTCAAAAAAGGACCAAAAGATACAGAAGCACCGGAGGTCGGGGCTTCGTTTCCCGGAGATCACGCGGGTACATGATGCCAGGGCGCTTGTGTCCTGTTGAGGAAAGGAGATGAAAATGCCAATTCAGTGTCCGGCTCTCGGACCCTGTCTAGAACAGTCCGAATCAAAACTGATCAGAACTTGTACACAGACAGTATACGGGGCAGAAAATGCCAGGAAAAGTTAAGGGGAGGTTGAGGAAAGTCGCGGGTCGTCACTCACCAGACGGGAGTTGGCTTCTGTTTACTGATGCGTCGCCAGCCAGGACCTGGATCCCGCGAATACGCGGCTGGGCGCGGTTGTTTTCATCGTTTCAAAAAAAAAAATTTGAAAAGAAAAATAACTATTGCACTTTGTACTACGCAGACGGACTAAACTACTTGAAAAAGATTATAGGGATAGCATCCCTTATATAAGCGACTACATAGTCGGTTGCGGCCGGATGGAAGTCTTGCAGTGTCTCGTCGACTCGACGATAATCAAACGGTCCGTCTGCAGTCGCGGCGCAAAGTGTCCCGCGGAGAACCGCGTCTCGTAATTAAAAGTAAGTCTTCTATCAAAAGTGGAGGGGGTGACTGGGAGTCCGGACCGAAAGATTCCGAAGTTCCCCGAGTGAGCATCATAAAAAAACTCTGACTGATGTCTCGAAGTTGGTAGCACTGGCCGACTTTAGCGCTACCTGTTGGGGGGTGTCTGAAATAAAAAAGAATCGACTCGCCCAAGGCGTCTGCTTATACCAATGGTTAAAGGGACAGTCAGGTGCTACACTCTGGCGGCCTACAGGGTAAGTTGGCTGGGCGGTTCGAGTTTTTTATGCAAGGCGTCCTTGGAGACGGTCGCTGTCTGCTGGGGTTTCTGACCTGTCATTGGCCTTAGGCGAATTCTTAGAACCTTGAGAGGAGTGGGTGAACAAAAGTGCAACGACGCTGAGAACAAGCGTCCATGACGTGCTTTTCGAGGAGAGTACCTAATACGTATTCGTGACAGTAAAGGCTATGGTCAGCTCGTCTCTGAGAAATGGTAACAGCTCGTCCAGAGCTGCTGTAGGCGGTTTTAGTCATGAAGTGAAGTAACGTTACGTGCCTGTAAGCGAGGGAAATTTTAAACTGGCAGCCAACAAAGTCTTAGATCTGCAAAATATCAGATACGTCTCTGGGAAAGGTGCTTCAGACTACTGGCACAAAGTTTAACTTAGGGGAGTACACCAGACTAACCAAGTGTAAATCGCCCTTTAGTAACCAAATCATAGAGCAAATAAAATTTCCAAAAATAATTTAAAATTATAATAAAATTAGAAAAAAAAAACGTGTAGAAATACCAAATTTCCGGCACAACTAACACATCATAGAAATGCCACAGCTGTTAGCCTTAATGAAAATGCAAGATAGTTTTCCTTCATTTTAGATTTAAGTATTTTATGGGAACTACTACTGTCTTAAACTTTGTGTGTTTCTTAGTCTACTTGGTACCAAAAATTGTTAGTTACAATTTTTCAAAGTAGTATATTAAGAAATCAAATAACATATATAAAATATATTAATCGGTAGCATTTTGAACTATATTTGTTTGCCTCAAATAATAATTGTGTAAGTCAGCCTAAAAAAATTGTGATGAATTCAATCTTTCTTCAGCAGAGGCAAACAAACAACCGCAAATAGTTTTTTTTAAATAAATAATGTGTTCATGCTTTAGGAAAATATCAATTAAATTAACTCTCTTGTTTTGGTAGCATTTATTTAACAAATTATTTTAAAATCAACTTTAAATGTGTTGTCCTAAACAAAATAATAACTTGTAGAACAAGATAATCATCTTCCTTAATACTGCCACCTGCAACACAAAATTAATTTTGTTATATATAAACAAGAACTTTTAAATTACCACAAAATTTTAATAACCAAGAATGATGACATTCATTCTAAAAAATGTTTCAAACTTTACAAACAGCCAATGATTGGTGGGGTGACAAGGTCCCAGAAGAGACATATGCCAGCATGCACATCCATGACTCTGCAGCATTAGCAAATTTTGTCAAATTAACAGCAGCAGAACTGGACATGTGTGAGCTTGTAGATATGTACATTACTAACATGAAGCTAATTGCAACCATATGAAACAGGCTGTGCAACATAACAGAATTTTCATATCCAATTTTTCCAAAAATTAGTAATAAAAAAATTGTTTATATATATTTACTATGTTAATAGGATTTAAAATTTTATAATGCACTTTGACAAAGCATTCCTGTGGACAATTGGTCAGCAATTCAGTTAACTTTATTTAATTTATTGTTGTTTAAACATAGCCTTATTGTTCACCCTGTTATTATCAGCTTGCATAATTAAAAACATTTTGTGCTTTTTTTTCCAGTAGACAAACAATAATAATGTTCTCTGAAAGAACAATGTTTTAAAAATATACTGATTACATTTCATTGACAACAAGGTAGATCTAGTTCCGGACTACCAATTGTCTGGGTGAAAGTTTCATGCAACATCCATCCTAATCATTCCTGATCTTGCCTTTTGTGTTACAGCTTGAAACATTTAGCTGAAAAAATTACATGATACAGTAAGTCCTCGGTTTACGTCGGGGTTACGTTCCTGAAAACCGCGACGTAAATAGAAACGACGCAAAATGAGCCATGTTTCATGCCACCGGCCGGCCACGGCCCAAGGTCGGCCGGAAGCGCTGGCATACAGACGTGACAACGGGCAATTTTATCAGCAAATGACAACCGACAGCGTGGGAAACAAGTCCAACTAGTACTTCTCAGCTTTATAGAATGGTTATTTAACCAGCTGCTTTAATACCTTTATTGATTGAAATATAAAAACAGATATATAGTACATACTGTACGTAATATAAACGCATAATGCATTCAAAGTGTAAGGATACAAAGTGGTTTAGCGCTACACAGATTTTACTTTGAGTCATTCGCGGGAGAAAACAACCGTTTTCTTTAGGAGGCTGGTAAGAACAAAGTCAAAAGAAATGCATACATACAATAAAAGTACTATAAGTATGACAAACATTGAGAGAACTTGATTTAAAATAATCACATGAAGTAATAAACACCTAAAAGAGGTTATACAATAGCGCGGCGCAATTCTTACAATTTACGTACGGGAATAAATCTAATAAAAATCAATGTAAAATATTTTTCATGAGAAACACTACTTTAAATTTACGTCGCAAACAATATAAATTATATCATTTTACGTAACATTTTAAATGAAAAAGCTCTGAATACACTACACATAGCGACTGAAGTGCCAAGGAGTTGGACGAAAAGGGGTAGGAGAAAATGCTGTGTCGTTGCGGGAAGTAGATAACACTTCTACGTGCGAGATACGTGGGTGGCCGAGCGGGCGGGCTGGTAATATTGCATCACCGCGCGGAGAGCAGGAAGCGTTCCTCATGATGTATGATAAGATAAGGCGGTGAACGTGTAGCTTACGCTACATAGCATAAATTAACTCCCGAAGGAAACAAAGAATTATAAACGAATTATATACGGTGTTTTGGTTAAAATAAAGATTTACTGTCATTGTAAACGACGTTATTGTGAATCGGCGACAACTTAAATTGAAACATGAGTACTCAAACATTAGCGACGTTAATCCGAAACGACGTAAATCGGTACGACGTAAATAGAGGACTTACTGTACCTAGTCTTGCTGCAGACTTTACAAAACATTGCACAGTTTTAATGCCCACTCAATACTTTGACCCTGTCCATCACTCATTTTTTAACTAGTGTAGCCTCTCAATTAACAGAGTTAATGTGGACCACAGTAACCTCGGATAAGCAAAATCTTGAATAACACAGATAAAATAGAAAAAGTCTTGGTTTTCACTCGGCATAATGGTATCATTATTCGGGGTGATATCCACCATATCTCGCAGATTAGAGGTTTTGTTTTGTTTGTGTACAGTATGTTGCATGTGAAGGCAATGTACTCACAGCTTAAGGACCTTGTCCTTGCCCCCGGAGGCGACCCGAGCCCCGTCCGGCGACCAGTCCACGGCAAACACCTCGTCCGCATGGCCCGGCAAGTCTAGTTCCAGCTTTTTCGTTTTCATACTCCACACTGTTGGTCAACATTTCTCTCATCAATACTTCAGCACACATATTTTGCACATATTTTGACATCAGCATTAGAGGTTGTGAAATCATCCTCCAAGATGAGTTATTAATTAAAATATATAGTGATGGTATTTTCGATACTTCGATACCTCGATACTTGACGATATCGCAAAGTATCGAGTATCGAAACTGTAAGTTCGATACATTTTTTCGATACCGAAATGCCTGTTCATTTGTATTGAATTAAGTTTTGAGTCGCCACTGTACAAAATACAACTACAGTAGAACCTCGATGATACGTTCCCGTTTCATACATTTTCCCGTGTCATACGCTGATTAATTTTGGTCCCGCCGAAAGTACTATATTTACAATGGTTTATTTTCCCGGAACATACACTTATAAAAGCATTAATTTCCGGTTTCATACTTTTTTACGAAGCGGAAAAGACCTAAAATTCACAAATTTTTTTTATATATATTCTCCTCCTGATAAATTGTGTTTTAATTTATGATTTTATTTTGAAAAACGTTCATTGTTTACCTTTGCAAACGTAAGAAAATAACTTTATCGCACCATAGATATGGATAGTATCAGGAAGACTGTGCACTTCGCTAGTAGCATCTATGGCCAGCACCAAGCGAGACTAGAGGCACAAACTAGCAATGATTATGAAAATGGTGCACGAGCTTTACCAAGGCACGGATCTCATATTTTGTGCATTCATTAATCTTTGAACTGAATATACCCGTTTGTTATTGTTTTCTTACGATCGGATTGTTTTGTATTTTACGTTTCTCAAGTTAAAATTTTATTGAAAATTGTTCTGTTGCATAAATTTGTTTGTAAAATGAAACAAACAAGCAAAAATTTCTGATTTTCTTTTTACAATAAAGAAAGGACTACAAACATTTTGTAAGGCCACCGTTTCTCATGTCAGCTTTACTTGATTATGGACTGTATTTTACATTTCTGGTGGTTTTATTATATGTATATATAATGATGAATTCATATTTTTCATTAATATAATGCAATTATTTACATTATGTATTTAAGTTTAATCTGACATTGTGCTGGTATGATAGATTAAATTTATATAGTTTAAAACTAATTTATGTTATTTGTAATAATTGTTAATTAATGGGAAAATATTTTTCCCTGGAGTATCGAACTGAAAAAAACAATACAGAATTGAGTATCGAAAGTGTGGTATCGTCCCACCTCTAATAATATATTTAGGACTTTTATTTATATCCTGGAAGTAGTTAAGGTAACAAGTGCCTTCTATGCCTTGGTTCAATGTGTAAGAACAGGGTGCAGCCTTAAAGTTAGCAACAAACATTAACACACTAGTGCTAAATATAGAAAATGCTTCAAGCTAAGTGCAAGGCAAAGCACTGCCAGTTCAACTGAGTTCCCTACATCACATGCAGGCGTAAAGCAAGGAAATAAAACGGGATTGCACAGGAAAACTACACAAATTTTTTTATTTACTTTATTCAGATTTATGTCTCATTGAAACCAATTATCATTTGAGAGAAAAATGCAGCACACAAATCAGAGATATTCGGGAAGGAATTCAACATGGGCCGAAATGTAGCAGGAGTAATTTCATGAAACCACGGAAAAAACTGAAATCAGGAAGTCCTCACTGGGATTCAAACCCGGGTCTTCCATGATTTGAGTCCAGTGTCTTACAACACTAGTACACCCCCCACAGTCCGTAATGCCCACAAGTGCAGCGTCTTGGATCAATACTTCCATAGTGATCATTACTTTACAAAAGTTAAATCCAGACTATGTACCTAACCATACAGGATGCAAATATTGATCAGAAGTAAAATAAAACTTCACTTTTCTTTTTCCTCAGTTTCCAGTGATCATACATACACTGCACGACTACTAAACAGCATGCAGCCCTTTTTATTTTCCCCCTGTAGTAATTTATGTTGTCGATCTTATGCAGCATGGTAATTCAATGCTGCATCATACTGCAACGGGAGACAAGGCTTATGTACCTTTGAGGGTGGAGTCAGCGGAGCCGGACACTAGCAGGCGGGAGTCGGCCGACCACGCAACCTGGTAGACAGCCTGGACGTGACCCCGAAGTGCGGCCAGAAACCTGCACACACAAGACCAGCCGCTGCAGGACCAGGGCAGTGAAGGCAGAATACAGTTATCTCATACAACCACCGGACAAAAATTACAGGTACGTGTTCTTAATTGTGTTGCATGTTTCCCAAGATGGCAATCTGTCACATCATTTAAATCGTTGAAGCAATTTTGGAGTCACTATTGCGAAGAAATTTGCAGCACAGTATGATAGCTGGGGCAGAAGGTTGGAAGAGAGAGAAGCAGAATGGGTGACGACTGACGAGACAATGAACCTTTACAATATTTTCTGCAATATTTTATACTCCAGCTTATGAAATGCCTTTCTTTGTACTTATGTGTGTGTTATGTGGATTCCTGAATATATATGCCTCACTTCCTTTTTCATAAATTTTCTTACCCTAAATTTGGCTATATTTGACATTTAGAAGTTATTTTGTTTCTAGTTTTGATTTTAATAACTTTAGTCAACTAGTAAGTTAAATCTGGCACTGTAATAAACATATTTTACAACAACTTTGAAAATATACATTGCATAATGTTATGACTGAGGAGTACATAAATTTGTGCATCAACTAACCACGGCTACGGGACAACTTAGATGTAAAAATTATTGTTGGCAATGCCTGCAGATCCAGGTGGTGCTACTAGTAAAACAGTACAACAGGTTCCTTTCAACATACATAGTCATTCTATATACGTGATGATTATGCCTTACATTACTTAATATGTTCACAGTTACTAAGTGAATCCAAACAGATCAGAAGTGTTTCAAATATTGTTTCTCTATAAAAAAAAAAAAGGGACATTAAATATTTTATGTACTAAAAGTTTAAACTGTTTACCTATTCTGATTACACACAGTACTGAGGGGTTCCATGCCTCTTAGCATTTTTATGATAATTTGCATTTTCTTTAATTGTATTTGTATTTTGGTAATAACAATAATACACTTAATTAATAGGGTTAATGGTAACTTGTTTAGTTTATATAATTTGAGTTTTGTTTTAAACCTTTTATTGCTGAAAAAAGTGTGTGCAAAAGAAAGGCTGGATCTAAGGGAAGCTACGCTCTATGCTGAGTGTCTGTTTCTGGTATAGGCCACGTTGAGGCGGGGTAGTTGAGTGCAGCACGGCAGAGCAGCGTGTAGCATCAGCTCCACAGGACTCTTGTGTCGGAACTCTGTGGAGCAACTGTGCCGAGAGAGCACGAAATAACTGGGCATGTGCACACAGTCACGGGCTACCTTGAATGCAAAATTTGCGGCAGTACCTGACTGTACAATGCTGCACCTCACAGAAAGCTACCAAGAGGAACCAGCCGCCCGCCTGCCATAACTTGATTAAGTACAAGTCTGGTCGATCTGCAGGCCCCTTTTGATTAATGAACTCATTTTATCTGCAAAAAAACACTTTGGTGGCGCACAATATCTGGTTTCTGTCAAGAGCTTTTTAAAAACTATAAATTTATGCGGGTCACCAACACATTTTTGGTGTAGGCCCTTGACAAATTTTGCATCTGTGTCTTAGAAACCCCTAAGGCCTTTGAACTGGCAAAGGAAATTTATAGGACTTATTTTCACTGCAAAATGGCTATGAATTTTGGACCACGATATTCACATTGTTTGGTTTAGCCAATCTGCAAGTGGAAATGCTAGCCAGTTTTCATCTACTGTGCAGAAATCGCTTGCGTGAATATCAAGCGCAACAAAGTTTGATCTATACTAGCTCAAAGATATTTTTTGTAAATTTTGTAAGAATGCTAAACTGTTCCATTATTATGCCGTCGTAATTGACTTAGACAGTAGCGAGGTTGCCAACATTTAGAAAGACCTCAATGAATAAACTGAACAAGCTTATATGATTTAAAAATCACCAAAAACTTGATGCAGGTAGTGTACGAGGGTTGCTGCATTTCCGCTGAAGAAGATTGTATGGTTACTTGTGCTGTGGCCTCACGCAAACAAATCATTTCCTGGCAGTAGTGTTTGCAATATTTTGGTTTGGCTACAAATAATATCTTGTGTGACCTATAATTTTTTTCTGTGACGTGAAGGCCTATCTCTTACAGACTTGATAATTGACACAAATAATTATTTGTAAACTGACGTGCGACGTGTCGCACGTCTATAATCACGAAGCCGTCAGCCCCTTCCTTCCTAAACACGTGTGCGCGCCGCCGCCACTGACGGCCGCGACAGCTGTCACCGTCCGGCCAACACCGCGTCGCCCGTTGCCAAGGCGACCGCGCCGCGTCTGGGTTGCCATGGTAACCAGGCAAGTGCGCGCGCACACTCCTACCGGCCGCCACCCCTCGCCTACCCCTCTCTCGCCAGGCCAGCCGAGTGCGCGCGCAGCTTCCCCCCCCTCCTCACCCAGCACCGCCTACTGGCCGCCACCCCTCGCCTACCGACAAGAGCCCTGACAGGCTTGTACCTCCCCCGCGCTGAGGGGCTGCGCCCCAGTGATGATCAAGCGGCGGCGGCGGCGGGAAGAGTGCCGGCACAGGACTCAAGCAAACAAGTAAAAAAAAAAATTTAAAAAAAGGGAGTCAGTCGGTGCCCTCGAGGCACCACTGGCTGCCGAGCCTCGCTCACCGCGCCATCACCGGCAGCCAAGCCTGCCAGCCAAGAGCAGAAGACAGGCAACCGAGTCCGCGAGTTAGTGTGTATCGGGAGGCTGTAGGTACCAACCGCGAGTGTGCGAAATAAAACTCGTACCGCATATCGGAGAGTGTTCTTTCGGGGTAAGGGCGAACCTCGGGGACCTATCCGCCAGCCAGCCAGTCCGCCAGCCAGCCAGCCAGCCAGCCGCCCGTCAGCCAGCCAGTCCGCCCGCCAGCCAGCCAGCCAGCCAGCCAGCCAGCCAACCGCCCGCCTGCCAGCCAGCCAGCAAGCAGGTCAGCCCTACTACTGGGAGACCGCAGAGCCAAACCAGCCGCAGCCCGTAAGTAGGCATCAGAGAGGGACACTGGGAGCCACTTTCAGGGCATCCCAAGGTGGGGGAGAATCCTACCTACCCCTCTTAGGAACCTCCAGCCAGAAGTTACTCGTGCCAGTCAGGCCGCTCCCTTCTTATTCAGGCAGCACAGTAAAGATTGGACGCAGGGAGGGGACTCACTCCAGCAAGAAGCAACCCTCACCTCGTGACAATTAGTGGCACCTAACGTGGGGCCACTCCCTTCTCACTCAGGCAGCGAACTAAAAGATTGACGCTTAAGGCCATTCTGGTAAAACCAGAGAGGAGCCAACACGCGACAAAACTTATATAATAACATGTAAATAACATAAGTAATACCGTGTTTTATCGCATAATCGTCGCACATTTCATACTAAAATCAAGTTTTACAAGTAGGGGTGCGAAATTTATGCAAAAAAAAATTTTTTTTGTTAGGTAAAGTTATTCATAAAAACAAAACCCATTCATGGAAAGTACATTTATTTTAAAAGTGGAGTATATAAAAGCAAGCCGAACAATTTAAATTAATAACTCATGCAACAAAAACATTTCTTCAACTTTAAATAGAAAAACAAAATGTGAATGTGAGCCTGAACTAACGCGTAACTATCGTCGTACACACACTTACGAGTATGTGTGGGCCATCAAATGTAGTTAGCTCGGCAGATGACATGGAGCGCGCGTTGCATGCAATCGGGGAGATATCGATATTCGACTATGTGTGCGCGCTATATACGGGAAGCAACATAACCAAACATGAATGATGCCAACTAGCACTGGCTACATTTTTATAAGCGGTACACCGCGGCGTCGCAGACGAACAGATAAAGGTTATAATGTTCCAAAATGTCTTTAAAAGAAAATTTACACATCAGACAACTTCGTATTTCCATTAATTAAATAAGTGGTAATATCCGAATAAATATTAGATTTCTACTTTAAAACACATAGTTTTATAAGGAAAAGATACCTACACAAAGCGCTCGGAATCTAATAGGGGGACCAAAAACATCATGCGACGTTTACGCAAGAGTTTTTTTTGTCCAAATTATGACGCCCTAAAAAATAGGTGCAACGATTATGCACGTGGGGCGATTAAGTGATAAAACAGGGTAATACTATATGTATTTATTTAGTGATCATTAATGGATATTTGATGGAATGATGAATGTATGGATGATGTATGATTGATGGAATAATATATGGATGATTAATGGATGGATGATGGTTGCATGGATGATGATTGCATGGATGAATGGATTATTGATGGGATGATGGATGGTTGAATGAATGGATGGATGATTGATGGACAATTGATGGGATGAATTGATGGATGGATTATTGATGGGATGGATTGATGGATGATGATGATGATGATGATGATGATGATGATGATGACTACCAACTGTGCTTACAATACTCACAAATTTGTGATATTTGTTTTAAAGCTCCACTCACCTACCTGTGCGGCCATCCCACAACTTCACTGACTTGTCAAACGATGCAGATGCAATCACCCGCATGTCGGGGGAGAACTTCACATCGTTCACTAGCTGCTGGTGACCCGTCATGCGAGCTGAAAAACACCAGTAAATAACTAATGGACTCATAAATGCACAAACAATTTATTATGTAAATAGGGATGTAACTTTATACTTAAGATTTTGATTAGGTGAAGATGATGTTCTAATCAATCCAGACAAGTCCCATCAGGAAGTTGATTACAGTCATACTGAGTAAACTAAGACTGGTGATTCAGTGTGGTTTGCCAAATACTTCTGCACTATGGAAGCAAAGAAACAGCAAAACACTCAGTCCTGAGCCAAATAAAATAATTTTCCCAGACAAAAGACATCTCGTCTCCAGGAACATTCAGTTAACAGTAAAAGAAGACTATAATATTGGAGAAGCCAACTAATATTCTGAAATTACTGTTGTAGAGCAAGTGAAGAATAAATTTCCCTTGTTATATTTCAGGAGAGTTATGCAACTGAATAACCCTAAAAACTATTTTACGGTTTTTAAGTTATTTATGTTTTTTTTTACAAAACTATTCTTTTTCCATGCTCCCCATAAATCACATCACAAACTCAACTGAGCTTGATACAGAAGAGGGCAACTGACCAATAAGCTTCTTGCTGACTTCAGGAGTCCAGAGGAAGAGTGTGAAGTCATCAGATCCTGATACCAACCGCTCCTCCCCCAACTGCCGCACTGCGCTGTGCCGCTCCTGGGCCAGTCTCTGTAGCGCTGCCTCTGGGGGGAAAATTAACCAAAGTACATACTGATATACATGCATACATTGGTGTGTCCACATGTGAGCATTCACCCTATGGCTCGAGCTACGTTTGTTCACCATATGACATACCAATAAATTAGATTTTGTGGTGTATTACGTAGTTTGAGATTCTAAATAACACAATTTACTATTAATGATGTCAAAGTTGATTCCCTGATCTTCTTTTTCACGATTATGTGTCGAATGTATCAAAATCAAGGGGCCACGATTCCAGGTTTTATTTTGAGGGATTAAGAGGGCGGTAAATTTTACACCTCAACATGTTAATTCCAATAATTATTTTCCAAATTAGTGAAAATCATTTTTAGTTGTTTACAATGTTTTTTTAAATTGAAGAATACATATAGCTTCGTAAGAAGCAACACCAGCATCTGAACTGATGAAATGTCTATTTTATCTCTCTAGTAACTATAATACACTACTGCATAGTGGAGTATCATGATATAATAATTTATATTATAGTAATATATTTAAAGATAGGTCAATATCACATTTTATTAACTAACTCGATACGTATGTACTTTAACTGATAAATGATATCAAATTTAAAAGGACTCCGAAAAAATCACAAAACAATGTAGCATTGCAGAACCCTGCCCTCCTAATTAAATAATTTTTCTTTTAAACTTCTTTTTTGTATATGTAAGCAATAATAAGTCAATGTTTTTTGAATGATGTATAAATTTTGAAACAGTATAATCAGACGTTATGATGTTATTTTGCACATGCTAGGGGTTTTAAGAAGGTATTTTGTGTTTTAACAGACATTTTCTATCATTAGTAATTTTTATGTAATTATTCACAAAGAAGCTGCTGTTCTAGATTTTTGCTTGTTTAGGCCTACTTTTTCAGGATATTTCTAAATGATTTTAATGTTGTAAAGTAATTTGTATTATGATTGCTGTTCTTAAATTTTATTAACGTATTGTAATATAATTATAAATCACAGGACTGTGTCTGGGCTGGTGTGATGGTTAGAAAGAGAGGCATGAGAGGCCTGTAAGTGTAAGTGAGAAAGGAACAGTGCTTCCCCGCCAACCGAGATAAAGACGGTAATTTCCCCTCTGTGTGGGAACTGTGTGATAACTGCTGTCTCACGGTGTGGGAGAGAGAACAAGAATGGAAGTCCCCGATTTCGATGTAAAATTGAAAAGAGATAGATCAGGGGAAGCCCAGAGTTCTGTGTGTACAAGGTTTTTTTATGTATTGTAACTTGTTCTGTGATTGGCTTGTATCTGTAAGCGTGAATGAAGAGTGCGTGTGATTGGTCGGTGAGGTCATGTGACGTTTACTCCCTGCGTGGAGAAGAGTGTGGCAGGACTTCACCAGTCTGTCGATCGCTGACAGGCGAGGTCGCGTTTCGGCGGCTCGCTGTTTTTCGTTGGGTACGGCCCTGTTCGAGGTTGCACCATCTTCGTGTACTTGCAGTAAAACATTACTGAAGGACTTAATCGACGTTATTATTTTATTATTAAATCTCATCAAGCGAACTGAGGGCAGTTTTCGACGGGCAGATATATGTGTGAAACGAGTGAATGAAACATTGGGTTCAATTTGTCTATGCATTCTAGTTGAAAAAATAAAACAACGAAAATAGACGCTTTAAATCTTTTTATTTTCTTTGTAACGAACCGTTACAATAAGGACTGAAGGTTTGATTAGATTTAAAATTGTAAAATAATTTATTTAATCATAATTTTTTTATAGAAGTTTAGTTTATATATTATTTACGTTATTTTTGGATTAGGACTGTTGTAATATTGGGGCTATGTTGTATCTTAAATGTAATTTTCATACTGCTAACTATGTTGAGCAATGTAAAAATACAGTAATTGATTTGACCTTTAACTTTGTTAAAAAGACTTGATACTTGGACAGAAAAGCTAGTTGTCTCTTGAATCTCAGCACATATAGCCATATCATTACAATACTTACTGATAAGAATATCACTGTTATTTTTCTATTGTGTACAACCTATCAAATTTTAATTTTCCCTGACCTTAACATGATCTACACTTCTACTATGACAGCAACATTAAGCCATTTTACCATACACTGCTAAAGTTGCAAATTGTATATTCCACAGTAAGAAAAAGAAAGACTGATATCTATCTGGAATCTGGTATCATTCAAGCTAAATATTTTTACTACGGATAAACTAATAAAATTCTCAGAAATTTTACCTGAGTAGTTAAAGTAGACCACATTATTAATTCCTAAAGAAGTCATAAAAGAAATTTTATGTATTAATGTCCATCTACAATGCTTTAAGGCTGTTTATTTAGCACTTCAGGGAACACTTTTGACACTAAAAGAAATTGTTTATATCCCGAATATGTAAATATTAGGGATGGCTTTGTAAAATGCTTGAACCCATGAATACCTTGTATGTATTTGAAATATTTGAGATTCAAGAAATAAAATTCTAAGAATAATATTGAAGGAAAAGTAGTAAAGTTAAAAAAATTCAACACTCACAAGTTTGTAGTTATCTTGGTCTAATTTTTTTTATTCGTTGTATTTACCATCACCTGGCACATATTCAGACGCCTTGAAAAATGTAATTGTGAATTAAGAATTGTTTGAAGCTGACACTGCTTAGGCAATATCTAATATTGTGCCACCAATGATGGGACCGTAATAAAATTATGTTGTGTGTGTTTGAACATAATACCATGAAAAAGGATACACCCCACATAACCTGTAGTAGGTAATTAAAGAAATACAAGTAAACAAAAATACTTTGTTCAAAATATCATATATAAATATACGATCATTAATATATGTAACATAATAAAAAGTTATTCATTGTCCTAAGAATCGCAATACACTGAACATTACTAAAAACCCAGAAGTAGAAGATCGCACCAAAATGACCAGACGACTTGCCCTCACAAAACTTCCTCGAGAGGAGCATCGAGAACATGACCTGATTGACCTGATAGCATCTTGCTCCCGAGAGTAAAGCAGCGATCTGCCATGCTGCTTCCGGCAAGTAAAATTAACCACGAGAGTTTAAAGGCCAAGATGAGACTGCAAATAAGACATACTCACATGCACCCACTCATACCAACAAGCATTTGCACGTACATACACACACACATACACTCTGGCTGGTTTATTTTTAGATTTCCCCCTCCTCCGCTGCAAGCCAGAGCATCAGCAAGCCTCCTCACCGCTAGCTCCGGCTGGGTAGGCGGCAGACGAAGCATAAAGGCGCTGTTTATGGAGCTTCACACATACTGCTGAGATATTATAATTAAATAAATTTATACTTTCTCGTGGAGTTATTTTTTTCAAAACCAATATAGGCTAGTTATTTACGCACATACTCAACTACACAGTACAATGTATTTTTTTTTACCAATGTAAAAAAAAATTGCATAAAGCTCACACTACATTTTTTTAAACTAAAAATAGGCATAACATGTGCATCTTCACAATGGTAAATACAGTACCTATCATGATTCTGTTACACAAGATATTGTACAACTGATAAGTAATTATAATTAAATAATAAAACTGCAAAATATATTGATTCTGGAAACTTAGTGAAACAAACTATTAAAGGGTTGAATGTTTCAACACCCTAGTTATATTTTTAATTTCTTGTACATTACCATATTTACTCACATAATCGTCGCAGCAATTTTACCAAATTTTATGACAACAAAGTGAGGTGCGACTATTACGTGAGGAAAAATTAAAAACAAATATTTTTTAAGTAAAATTTTTTAGGAAATCGCTTGAAAGTGCTAAATTAAAGAAGTTAATATCTAGGTACATGGTAGATGAACTTGTGTTATTGAAGTTGTCTTTTTGTTTTCGCCAGTCACGAACAAGTTTTTCACTTACTGAAAATTCTCTTTCCGCGACCCGATTTCCATGCTCTTCTGCAAATGCGATTACATGCAACTTGAAAGCGGCAGTATACGAATTGTATTTACTATTTTTTACCCATATTCTCACAAAATGAACTTTCTCAAACTCTGCAATTACCGGTACTTTCCACTCCAATGGCATCACAGCATCTTATCTTCCACAAACATTCCTTCCTTCCACACGGCCAATTAGGACATGCCGCTCAATGTTGGACCAATGATAAGCGCCACACGCCACGTGAAAGCAGACTGTTCCATTGTGTTTACGGCTGTTCCGATCGCGCCACACGCCACATGAAAGCAGGCTGTTCCATTGTGTTTACGGCTGTTCCATTCACTCCTCAGTCGCAGTCAACAAATTAGGGTGCGACACTTATGGGGAGAATCTTAAATACCAAATTCTTTACCTCGAACAATGGGTGCGACGATTATTTGAGTAAATACTGTATTTTATGTTTGACTCTTGATACATGCCTATATTTAGATTCAAGGGTTAAATTTGTGGTACTCTTTGGGATTTAAATTAGAGTTTTGGATTCAATAAAATAGGGATTCAGCTCATCACTTATTTTCACATTATTAAACTTTGTATAGTTTCTAATCTCATTAAACCATCAACACTAGATGATGCATTATATCTTATGTAAAATTAAAAAGTAAGTGGAGAGGCAAAAATTTTTCCCCTATCTCTAATGTGAGAAGTGAAAAGACCAAGGAAACTTGAGGCGTATGAATGAATTCACTCACTGTCTGTTACACCTGCAGTCTTGCTTGGTGATACCGGGTCAAATGGGCCAGTGCGCAGTACATAATCTGTACTGAGCGCAAGAGTGTTGACCCAGTGGGCGTGGCCTTCAAGCGTGCGACACAAAACACCCTGCAATGAGTTCATGACTATGTGAAGTGCACAGGTATTCCACTTTAAACAATTAGCAAGTTCTTATGTAGTAAGAAAATTAATTTATGTAGCTACATTTCAAAGATGAACACATTGCTATCAATGCCTAAAACTAAGCATATTTGTAAAATACTTGAAAACAGGAATGTTATGCTAATTATAAAAACTTGTCAGGAATTTGGGTTTTTTTTTTTTTTTTGTTGGTTAAATCTATACATACATATGACAGGTGTGCAAAGACCATCTTTTCAGAGCTGAGTGCATCTGAAGGCTTTGCAGCAAAACAAAAACTGAACCCTACAACGGGTATCACAGCTAGTTACTAATATTCTTTTAAATGTGTGATTTTTGATCATCTATTATTATCTATAATTGCAATAATACATATTTACAAACATATTTTTAAAATGCACTTAGAAATATATGTACTTATTAGAGAAAACATTTTATTGTTTTATTTTAAGTCCAATTTCATTTTTAAAATAGCAGATTTCTGTGTTATTGTTTTATTTTTATGAGAGCTGTTTTGTAATTCTTACTCCACCAATATAGAAGTAACATTAATATGATGCATTTTTACAGTAAAATAATTTGTATTAAATTGATCTAAATGAGATACACTAAGAACATTAAAAATAAATTAGCAAGCATTAGTAGTTTAAAAGTGATCCAATAAAACAAATTTTTAATTTAATTAATTTTTCTGATCCATGCACTTTAGTACAATTTTTTTGTACAGAAATTACATTTATTTGAATATCAAATATTAAAAGTTTGCTTTTTTATGGGTTGAATTAAGTTAAAGTTTTGGTTACAAGCAACTTAATTCCTTGATATAACTTTCATTTCGGTGCGATATGGTCTATTATCTTGTATTCTGCTGTCATGCTGTGTTTTAACATGCTTTTGCGTGTTATTTCAGTTTAATCACATCAACCATATGAACTTGTCCCTGTTAGTGTTTGTTATTGACTGCAATTGAAGACATAAGTTGAACAGGCAAATACAGCATAGTCTTAAGCATGAACTCCTGAGAGCTCACTGCACGAGAGAGTTACTCACATCTGCCGCCCGCCACACCTTGATGGTGCGGTCCTGCGAGCCAGTGTAAATCAGACCACCGCCACCCCACTTGACAGCCGTCACGCTGGCCGTGTGCCCCGCCAGGGCGAAGAGCGTGTGGCCCAGGACGACGTCCCACACACGGACGTCACAATCTTTAGAGGCGCTGGCCAGCCGACGGCACGCTGGGTCACTGGGGCCCACAACGCCAGCACTCTTTCATTAGTTTCCTTTATGCATGCAGAGTAACAAGACCTACCATCTTCCAAAGGAAAAAAATTTTAAAACCGTCTTTCAGAACCTTTGGCGTTTACTTTTTGACTTATGCAGATACTTTTTTACCAAATTAAATAAGTTGTTTCCATTTCATTGGTTTCAATTTAGTACTTGTGATGTCACTTTCGGGTTTGAGTACGTACTTCAAACAAATTGGGACACGGCCTAGTTAAATTCACAACTATTTTACCAAACCAGCGGTTATGTGAATCACAGTGAAAGTATGTACCTAATCGAACCAGTGCTACATCTAATGTCCCAGGTGATTTAACCTGCAGTAAATGACAGTGATGGGTCACAAATTAGTGATGTACCGATATAATTGTTTTAGTATCTGCACCTGCAGAAATTCCAACTTGCTGGATTTCCGATACAATTATTTACAACCTATACTTGAAAAAACTGATACACATGAAAAAAGTAAAATTTCAGTTCTCAAATGTCACCCATCTTTTCTATTTACCTGTTTATGATTCCATAGGCATCTTTTACTCAAATTTTTTTGTAACTTAAAGCTATAACTGAATGTTTTGTATGTAAATTAGTCAAAGGCATTATGTGTATTATCCTATATACAAGTTTTATGCTGTAAAAAACCCTTTTTTTGTCATCCACCAAAAATCCTTTTAACAGAAAGTTATTAAGGTGCAAACTTATGTACAAATAACGGTATTGAATTTCTGGAAAATTTGATATTGCTTATATGAAGTAATATATCAGTTTTATATCAGTATTGCCCATCACTACCTCAAGTAGTCCCAGCGGTGAGGACCCACCTGTGGTACGGCTCCCACGCTAACGCAGTCACCCACTGCTTGTGGCCCTTGAGCTCTCGACCCAGTTGCTTGCCCGAGTGAGGGTCCCACAGGAGAACTACACCCTTCTTGCAGCCGGACGCCAGTCGGTTTCCGTCTGGGGCCCACGCGATGCACAGCACCCAGTGTGTGTGCCCTGAGGAACACACCATCAGAGTATCCTGTGTTCAGCTATCTCTACTTTGACCCCAGGCGTAGGCGTCGGCATCGGCCCAGGGTAACCGTAGTCACCCACCGAGGATAAATTCCGTGGGATGACGTACCTGGTTAAGTTAACTTAACCAAGGAACTTAATTTTTTTATATCGAGAGACATTAAGCTATGAAGTTCAGCTGGAACTGTGTTGGTATGTATTGGAAATTGTTTTATCAGAAAGTAATCCAATAAGAATAAAAACTTTTGTAGAAACCAGAAACTTTTCCAATTAACGTACTTTTGATCAGAGAACGTAACTGTGATTGGTAACGTCTGTTAAGTTGTGATTATTTTTTAAACAATAAACAAAGGAAGTTTAAAAACCTTTAATTATTTTTAAAATAAAAACTTTATCAAATAACTCACATGGTTAAAAGACTTAACATTAAAACAATCTTCAAGTCATTACATAGAACATTCAATTTTAAAGTTTCTTGTCATTTTACTGGGTGTTTTGCCGGGCCAACCTGGAATGTAAAAACTTTTGAAAATTAGTAAGTATAATTTAAGATTGATACAGTTCAATCATACTAACAAAGAAAGGTAACAGCCAAAATTTTACAAAAAGTTCAACCACCCTTGAGATTTTGCAAGTGTCATAATTGTTCTGTCTGTACAAATAAAATTGCAAATAGCAGTTAATAATTTTACAAATTTAGTAATTTGCAATTATAATTTCTATTAATTATAATATGGAAATTCATTAGTAAATGTAAAATTATAATCTTTAAGCGGTTAATAACTGCATACATATATAACTATAACACATAACATAAATTAGCTATACTACACTGGATTTGAAGATGTATATGTAAGCAGGGCAGATAAAAAAATATACGCTACTCTTCTGTCATGTAAACAGGTGACTGGTGCTCCATATGTTAATAGTATATAAGAACTAATATGTACTCTTAAAAATTAAGGGCCACCATCGTCCATTACTGAAATGAATTCCTGAATCACTTCCTTGCGGGACTAGCACAGCACAACTTGTGAAACCATCAGCCTGTTTGCAACTGCACGAGGTGAGCTGATCCAAACGTGTGAATCGTCCGTCTCCCACGTACCTCGACACACGTGATGGGGAGTCTGCGTGTGCACGTCCCAGAAACGGACCGTCGTGTCTCCGGACCCGCTGGCTAGGTGCTTCCCGTCAGGGCTGAAGCTCACCGAGATCACTGCCTCCGCGTGTCCGGGCATGGAGCTGGGGAGCACACAGGTCTCGAGCACACTCTATCACTCACTTACACACACACACACACACAATCTGAACTCCCACTCTCATGTCAGCACAGCAAGGGCCAAATCTCTGAAAACAAAAATATGTTTCCAATGCCCTATAATTCACAATGTCAAATCAACATTAAAAAGGAATACTAGTTTTATTTTTTTTTTAAATTGAGCTTTTGGGTGTGAACTTATATGACCAATTGGGATATACTGACTATATTAACGCTATCACAAGCCAGCTTAGTGTTTCCTGGTATGAATTAAGATGACTGCCAGAATAACTGAGTTTAGAGACACACTGAAACGTATTCACTTTGTTTATTTATATTTGGTAATGCAGATGGAATAAAAAAAATCTTAAAACTTAAAAAAAGAACCATTTGTATAGTAACAAATAATAAAAAATCATCTCAGTGTATGCAAAAATTTAAAAAAAAAATCCAATTTTGAACTGACAAATGAATAGTTTAAGAAAAGTAACATTATTAACAATGGAAAAGTTTACCTTTTTTATTTTCACAAAAACCACCAAAATTTTAAAAAAATTGAGGATAGTAAACAATAACACCACGCGAATTGAGAAAGATCTAAATTACACTGGCATAATATTCTACAATTTATTGCAACACTATATAACTAAAAAAACTGTTTGCCAATATTTAAAAAAAAAAACCCTGAAGGAATTATTTAAACTAATAAAGATAAAGAAACAGAACTGTGTTAAATTGTTCTGATTTTAAAACATAGTAATTATTACTTATTTTATAATGTACTTTGTGATACTATACATCATTTACTTTATAAAAATGTGACCAAAACTGAATTCAGACTTTTGATGAGGCTTTTACTTGATCTACGATATGTAGTTACCAACCAATCATGCAACACTAATGTTTGGATGTGTCAATAGTGTGTGCTAGTTCTAATTTATTACTTATCTTCTGTCTAGTTTTATAGTTTTTTTTTAATATATGTATATAACTTTTCTTGTTGCTAGCTAGCAGCACCCAGTTTGCTGCCTGCCAAGATAGGCAATCTTGCTACTTCTGCTTAAGAAAAAGTTAGCTCATAATGACAGTAAGTTGTGCTATCGGCGCTATTTGAGACAAAACAACTAGGGATGGGTCACTCTTATCTTCAAATACCAACAAATTTTTAGTATTCAAAATATTTGCTATTCAAGAAAAAAATATTTTAAAAACATATTTAATGGAAGGAATTTCAGATATTCAAACACAAGCACTTGCGTGGTTGACAAGGACTACATTATTTATATCTACAGACGCTATCAAAGATATGTGTGCACTTGCCACCACAGGGTTGTTAGAACCCTTTTCTAGGCATGGAAAATATTTTCACTGACCACTAAATTATTTTTCACCAATAACTATCAAAAACTCACTTTCAAAATCACAACTCGTATGCATACCACGCTTCACTATTACAACAGGCAACTCCCAATTATTTTATCGACGTCGATAGCACTGAAGTCAAAGCATGTGGTCAAATGCTGCTATACTTACGACCAAAAAGAAATGGAAAATAACGTTTGTTACACTTAAACGAGGGTTGGAAAGGGGGAAGAAAGGATGTGTATGTGGAAGTGGTAAAAATCAAAATACGTCTCTGCTGTAAATTAAATTTTTAAGACTATATTCAATACATGCAGATCACATTTACAGTTACAGCCTTGATAATGTTTGCAAACTTAAAATTGTATTATTTTTAATTGTGGATTTTTAACAGTGTACATTCAATAATTTTCCTCTGAGCCTTTAATATCTCTCAATGGCTTTGACTACAGACAGTTTCATTAATTCAATGACATTATAAAAATTACAGAATGTGAAAAAAAGTACTATCCGTTTCATAACTTCAGGTTCAGCAGAGAACGCAGTCTTCGGTGTTACTACAGATGTTACAATGTGAAACCCAGGAGGGTGCAAGACTGTCTGTTACCTGGTACACCTGGTGACGGCCCGCACCCTGAACACAGCCTGCTCATGGTAGACTATCTCCACCACGTGTTCCGTGCCCAGACCCTCCTTCTCCACCACTGCCTTCAGCGACCCCGTCACTTCCGTCTCGTTCACGAAGAACGCAAACGGCACTGTTTCATCCTGACACAAACACACAATTACAAACACACATTTACAAAGCATTCTACCCCCACATCTTCAACACTTATCTGTTCCAACTTACTTCCAGAGTTAATTGAGTTAAAGAAAGCACTCTATCCTCTATAACTGGACGGTCTCCGGGTAAAAGGTAACAAGTCACATTTTGGTGATTTTTAGTTTATTCCAGCAATAAACTCTTAAGTATACTTAGAATATGTAATGCATTTTTAATCATTGGCAACTATGTTGGTAAATAAAAGAATATTGCAAGAAAAATTTAAGTATTTAAGTATTCAATTTTTAATTAAGAGTTTTTTGTTTCTCCTGCAAAAAGTGAATTCTCGACTTGTTACCTTTTACCCGGAGACCGTCCAACTGTATGTGTTCCAACTTACTACCTGAATTTCTTTAGTTAAAGAAAAATTTCTGTGGTATGCATACTACAAACACAGCAATACTAGGCTACTGGGTACAAGTAAGAGAGATTACAGCCTATTAACACACATCCTCCTTGAAACCAAGTAGCCTAAACATTTTCTTAAAAGAATAGAGGACAAAGTTTAAAAATTGTTGTAGACTTAACACAGACTTCACTGGCATTAATCCCTGCAATCTTTATTTTTCCAATTTTTCGTATGACAAGGCATAAATCATATCTTTCAAAGCTTTTCATAACTTGTTACAAACTGATATAAACCAACAGATTCCAGTATGTAAACATTGGAAGTAAATAACATAATTTTACACTGGCAACTACAACTGTGACAATAATCACACAAGGCTACAATTGTTGCTTCAACAATTGCCCAACATTATTTTACATTCCCTGACGAGCAAAAATAAAATTTAATACAGAAGCTGTATTCTAAGCTACGACAAAATGTTTGAGAATCCGAGATTGCCAAGTCTAGTATTTCAAATGTTTTGTAAAAACCCTACCTCAGTTACTAACCTTTTCCAAGAGTGCATTGCAAATCAATTGCATTTTATCAACGGTGATGTCCAGTGGCAAGTCGAGGAGACCGGTCCCAGCCACTTCCCCGCGGTCAGACTTGAACTTTGCAAGGACTCTGAATGGCTGCATTTCGTCACCCATTGTTCCTGGAACAATTACATGCACAAATGCCATATAAACTCTCAACTATTGCATCAACATGTGTGACAGCTATAACTTTCAGTGTTTAAATCTAGTATTAACATTTCATTACGCTGGAGGAAGATAAACGAAAAAAATTATAATTAATATTTTGCTGTTTTCTATGGACCTGCTTCGATACATAAAGTCCAGGAAGTTAAGTGCACTTATTTTAAAAAAGAAGTAGAGAAGGACCAAGCAAGTTTTTTTGTAAGACGATATGAGGTAAACAATGCACCAATAACTAAGCGGGCAAGAAGCGCTGCACTACACAGAACACATCACCACACTGGGCAAAGCTTGTGATGAGGTCACAAGAGTGTGTCCTGGGACGAGTGGTCGGCAGAGTCAACCCTCAAGTACATATGCCGTCTGGGGCTGGCCAGGTATGCAGCATGACAAGCAATACCTAGATGTGGGTAGCCTGCTTTTCATGCAGACCCCCTTCTGAGTTCTGGCTGAACTTCCCTTCAAAATTCATCAGTTGTAGTTGAGAGGTTGGCTGTGGCGGTCCAAAGTTGTGGAGAACTGTCATGTTGCTGCATTTCTCAGAAGGAAACTTACATAGATGTCTGCCTATATTTCAATGAACTGTCTTTATGATCACACAACTAATATAGAATTTTTTTCCCTCACGGACGAAACTTTCTTGTTTGGAGGTGTAATCACTGTTGAAGTTATTTAAGATTTTGACGTGAAACATCTTTCAGTTCGGTAAGTAGGGAGTCACTTGGTAAAACCGCATAAAACGAAAACATGTCGCCTCAGTGATGACTGTAGCTTTGTGAATACGTGCCAAGCGCTTATTCATTTATATATCGTTGGGTAGAGCAAAGTAGCCATTACTCACGGCCTCTGACTCATTCAGTTAGATAGTCAGGTAGAGAGGTGTATTGCTTGTGACATCAGTTGGGAATTTACCAGAACAGCGAATCGACGATGAACCGGACCTTGGTTGTGATATACTGTATACACAGAAAGAGATAACTATCATTAGGTGTTTTCCAGTTTGTTTCCTGTAATAATATGATGTCAGATGGATTATTGGTCAGGTAGTACTCTAACAGCCCTTGCTGCAGCGAAATAAATCAACGGTTCCACTGGAGTAGCTTTATACTTCAAAAGGGGTTGAAGTTGTTTTTGTATATGATGATGGAAAAGTAGCATTACTTGAGACCAAAGAGAAATTATTTCTTGGCATCTGCATTCAATTTGTTCAGTATTAGAGCCTCTTGAAGGTCAGGCGTATTTTCCACCACTTGATCTGGTCTGAATTGGGCATAATAATTGGCGAGGGTGGGGCGGCTGGTTGTCGGAAATGCAGAAGTGCTATGGCGTGGTCCCATCTCATGGCGGGGACCCAAAGGCATATCTCCACTCAGACCTGACGGATGGTATTTCCTCTTATTGGGCTGGGATAAGGATCTTGCATAAGAATATTCTTAAATATCAGTAACCTGTGGACAACTATATTGCAGTAAGACCTGCGTTGGAGCATCGGGAGTGGCTGGTTTCCCATTTTTGATTGGAAAAGTGGTGAGATAGCTCTGACTGCCTGGGCAAATGGGAGTCACAGGGTTGTTGTGAGATGGTAGTCCTGGAGGATGAAGTGGAGGTTACGAACGGCTATCAGTGTTTTAACCTCTTTTCCCTTGTTCCACACTCGGCACTTTTTATGATCGGTTGATATATTGGAACCTTTGAAATTTGGACAGCTTAACGGTGTAGTGTGACAGTCCAGTATGTTGTGGTGTTCTCCAAACCCTGCACAACGCAGTTGTGTTGATCGGCAGTTCTTCGCGGAATGACCAAAGCGTTGTCATTTTGAACAAAGGACTGACTGTACTTTAGGTTTGACAGAAAATACAGACTTGTAGATCAAAACTTTATCAGGAAGAAGTTGTTCCTTGAAAGTGAGAAATATTAATTTAGTAGGTACATGTGTTACCTCACCATCATGAAATACTTTTTTTGTCATATGTTTGACTTTGGATATTTCAAAAGGAATTTCTGTGCCATCTTGTATGTCCGCCTCTGTAAATTCCAAGGAAATGCCATACACCAAGCCCTGCCATTGTCATAAAAATGGGAATATTCCCACGGAGGTTGTGTGTTCACAGCATGTTTTGAGATACTAACTGATTCGTTGCAGATGCCGTTTTCATCGTAAATTTCAACCTATTTGGGCCCATCCTACGAATTTCAATATAAATTGTCATGCTGTGCAGTTTCTTGCTTAGTGAAATGGGGTTAATATTCCCTACATTTTTGGTTCATTCTTTCAACAAATACAATATATGGAGCTAAACTTGATCTGCCATACAGGGAAACTTGAGTTTGCAATACATCACGAGACCTCGAGTTTAGATCATGTTCATTATCAGGAAGTGGTTGCATCTGGTCTTGCTCAGATGATATTGTATGACTGTTGTTAACCGGATACACCTCAATATCCATGTCTACTCCAGAGTCCGCCATTGTACTGAGGGTACCAGACCTACAGCACTAGGTACCACTTGCCAGCACCGTGGTTTCCCGACGATAATTGATAGAATTATCCCTTATAAATAAAAATACTATTTAACACATAAGAATATGTTAAGGTACAAATGTACAGTACTAAATGTCACGAAGAAATAAAGGCATCAGACTCGCTATAGCTGTTCTCGAACACGTCCGAATTCGTTCGCGATTTCCGTTGAACTCCCTCAATAGTCATATATCCTTTTCCTTTCAACGCCCTGCTCACACTTGCAGAACCAGGGCCCTACGCCCTTTCCACTACCTTAAGCACTTCCATCCTAACCCTACTTGCAGTTACACCCCTGAATATTTGTACGATTTATTTGTGTTAAATATCAATGGTAAAATTAAACATGAAACACAAGAACTGTCACGTCTACTTACTGAAACCTTCAACACGTGCTTGTGTTTTTTTTTTATAGAAAATGCGGGGGGGAGGGGTCCATAGAAAGGCCTATTCTATTTACATTAATGCAGCACTACTGTGAAGCCACAACGTAGATATCTGGGATAAAAAATATTCTTGATGAGTGGTTGTTTTTCGGAGAAATTAGGTGTCTTCTAGGTTTTTATTCACATGGTTTCGAATTTTTGTTGATAAATAAAAATAATTTTTAATATGGATGGAACATTAAACATTAATAACTATCTCTCTCTTTTTTTTTTGCTCTCCTTTGAATTAAAATTAATAGTAAATAATAAAAGTGCTCTATTGTGCGATCTCGTAACCTTTCTAGCTAAAAATACATCAATTTAAATTTTGCACGTAGTCGCAGAAAAATCGGCGTTAAAAATTATATTAAATATAGGGATATTACAAATTCCTACATGGACAAATTTATTTTAAAATGGGCAGAACATTTTTTGTTTTAGTAAGTTATGTTGTTTTCGTTACTAGACCACCTAACTATAAATTTTTTTTTCCCTGAATTTTCATTGAAGATTCAAAAAGCATTTCCAAAATAAACTATTCATTCTTGTTGAAAATTAAAATATCTTTAAGATATGCACTTTGAAGTGCATATAGAAGTGTATACAGAATTTCACTTTAGGAAATAGTTAAGAGGATATAGAACTACTTTAACCACCATTTGCTTTAAAATTATTTCCATTTGTTGGTGGCAATAGATATATTTTAGGATTCAGGAAATGTATACATTCCTCCCCCCCCCCCCCCCCCCCCCCCCCCCCCGTCACCCAACCCAAAAAAAGCATATAGGGGCTATTTCCTACCTATATTCCGTTGCAAACTACTAAAAGAAATATGTTTTCAAAAAGAAATGGTTTTCACTATGACGTCGTCCCGACTACGGCCTCTAAGCCCGTGCTCCGCACCGCTAGTACCAAATCCCGTTTTCGGAGCGCACCCCTCGCCCAGCAAAAATGAGTCAGGCGAGCGCCTCGGGCGTGACCCCACTAGACTCAAATAAACTTCAGGACACGAAACCCCGGGGGCTCAAACCCATAAAAAAATTAAGGAACAAGACATTAGGACACAATTATTAATTCACAGGCATTAAACAAGTGCGTCGCAGCTACTCCGTGCGAGCACCGCACGCACGGAGTAGACAACGAATCTCATTACCAGTCACCGCGGCCACTGGCCTTAATTAAAGTGCCCGTGACAATGATCGAGTCAGATTAGGAGAAATCCAACTAAAACAGTTCATAGTAAGACAATATGTTAATAAATTTACAGTCGCCAACTTGATGCCACAATTCAAATAATTAAATACTGACGTCAACCCAAGTGTCTCCTCTGCTACTTCAGGCCGTTTGCCTCGTCAACGTCCTCCCTTGCGATACGAGTGCACCATCGGTGAAGTGCGACGGCCAGGGACGCACCCGCGTGCGCCCTAGCATGCCAGTGAGCTTCTTTAGTGTTACAAATAATTCTGCTTTATTTACTTTTCAAATGGTCGCGAGCCTCAATAAGTGTGTAAATAATGTAATCGTAATTTATTAATTCTTGTGTAAATATGCTTTTGATTAATGTCTCGCCAAGTTGTGTAAATAATCTTGTAACTTCTCTCAAATGTTTCGCAGTGCTAGTATGTAATCGCAGCCTGGCGCGTCGCGGGGTGGGGCCTCTCCCACGCTGGCCGATTTCTCCTCCCCTCCTCCGCGGCCCGCTGGCCTCGGCCCGCTGGCGGGCGGGGAAGGGCAGTAGTGTTCAGGGCTCGATAGCAGACAGACGTGCACGCCGCTCCGCGCTGCTCGCGAGGCGCGTCTCCTGAGCTCGTGACCAGTCGTACGTTCAAGTTCACGGGTTGTCGCGGCAGCTGAGCTGCATCCGTTGAATCGTCACCTAGCTGAGTTTACGAGTCTTACGAGTTACGTTACCAGTCGAACGTTCCAGAACGCGTACGCGCAGTTACGGACCACCGAACTTTCACCGTCATTACGAGACTTTTACGTAACGGACCGCGCACGTGTTGCGCTTCTTCGCGGAGCAACCTTAATCGGGGCCATTATTACGTGGGAAAATTCCCAATTCGTGTCGGGACATGTTAACGGACGGGACGGTCTTCCGGGAGTACGGTTCGCCGCGGGAAGGGCGCTTGTTCCGCGACGGATCCGCCAGGCTGCGGCAGGCTCTCAAGACGACAATAAAAGGGGCTCGTGGAATTGTCAATGCCGAGTTATCCCTGGAACTGCCTACCACTATTCCTCCTCACCTAACTCTTCCTCCAGGTCCCGCATTTCCCGGTCCTGGCCACGTTGGCCTGGACCCACACCTCACCGACGAGAGCAGTACGGGCATAACAGGACAATTACGTAAACGGGGAATCAGGGTCCTAAAGCCGAGGGACGTCAATACTATAAAACAGTTTTTAAGCCTTAAGCACCCAATTACCAGGTGATACCTTTTAATTGAGCACCTGGAACGTGTTTTTAGCTTATAATAGAGCAAATTAAGTTGATATAAGTTTATGGCGCCGACCCACAAAGGATGTGAAAGTTTCCCTCCCTTGAGAGGCGGTCAAGTTCGGCAGTCTTCAACCACTTCGCGCCGGGTCAAGACGTGTGTCCGTGAGCAGCCTTCAACTTTGTTCCACCGATCGTTCACTCTGCACTTGATTTAATAACCAAACCTTTTTACTTCATTGCTACTCACGTAGACTCGGCGTGTATTTCGCGGACCCGGGCTTATCTCGACCATTTCCTTGGTGTTTCCGCACCGCATCGCGGACCACGCAATTTACGGCACTGGCTGACTCCAGCCAACTCGTTTTCGTTAAGATCTCCGCGCATATGCCTGCCAGCTACAACCTCACGTAAGTGTAGAATCAAATTTAGGACCACGCTCATTGAGCCCTCCTAAGACAATTAACTTTCGGTGCTGGCCGCCTCCAGCGAACTAGTAATCACGTCCCCACGAGACTGCCGCGGCAAATTCACAGTGTTATGTTAGAGTCGTGTTTTGTTTTGTAATAAGCGTGTTTTAGTGTAATAGTACAACGGCGGGGCACGTGGGGGCAGAGTACCCGCAACCCATCACCAACGGCCTAGTGTCCCACTAGCATGGCGCCCCCACCAGCCCTTTAGACTCGCCGCGGGACTCGAACCCGAGACCCCGGCCGATGGCAGTACAAAATGTCACTACAATATCTGTCCCCAATTTAAGTCACTTATTCTGCATTTGCACAACGATTTTGCACAGTTTTTCATCTCTTGAAGATGCAAATACACACGGGATCTGGATCAAGTAACTTTCTTTTTCAGATGTTTTAAATCCCATTATGAAATGGGTCGGACATTTCAAATACCAAATTGTTTGATATTTGAAATGCCGCGCTGCTGAGGCCGAGGCCGCGGCCAATCACATCATGCCATCTAGAAATCCAGCCAGAGAACAAAATGGCATATTAAAAATAATCCAAATGTAAAATAAATACATCGAAAGCAATTCCTGGCTTTAAATTCACTTAATAATTGTTTCATAACAAAACATCGCTAAATATTAGGTGAGATCAACAGTAAACAATCTGTTTATTGCTGGTGACTAAGCGATGGTGTTTGCAAAATACAAAAGCACAGTTTAAAAGGTCACTAGAATCCTGTACTAGTAAAGAATGCCGCTTCCATCCTTAATTTAAACAACATTGACGAATTGTTTCAATTTAAGATGTTTAAAAACACTTTAAAGTATAGGTACTGACGACAGTCGTCGTACCCTCCCAGATGCAGAGGCCGTACCTGGCCACCGACGTGAGCCTGAGGGAGTCTTGTCCCCCAGTGCGCCACCTGTGTAGTGCAATGGCCAAGGACGCACCCGCGTGCGCCATAGCATGCCAGTGAGCTTCTTTTGTGTGATAAATAATTCTGTGTTTTATATATATTTTTTCAAATGGTCACGAGCCTCGATAATTGTGTATATTTTGTAATCATAACTAATTAACTGATGTGTAAGTTCGCTTTTTGATTAATGTCTCGCTAAGTTGTGTAAATAATTTTGTAATTTTTCTCAAGTGTTTCGCAGTGCTAGTAATGTAATCGCAGCCTGGCGCGTCGCGGGGTGGGGCCTCTCACACGCCGGCTGATTTCTCCTCCCCTCCTCCGCGGCCCGCGGGCCTCGGTCCGCTGGCGGGCGGGGAAGGGCAGTGGTGTTCAGGGCGCGATAGCAGACAAATGTGCACGCCGCTCCATGCTGCTCGCGAGGCGTGTCTCCTGAGCTCGTGGCCCGACGACAGTGTAACTTCACGGGTTGTCACGGCAGCTGAGCTGCATCCGTTGAATCGCTCACCTTGTTGAGTTTTACGAGTTACGTCACCAGTCGAACGTTCTAGAACGCGAACGCGCAGTTACGAACTGCCGAACCTTCGCCGTCAGTACGAGACTTTTATATAACGGACCGCGCACGTGTTGCGCATCTTTGCGGAGCAACCTTGATCGGAGCCATTGTTACGTGGGAAAATCCCCATTTCGTGTCAGGACGTGTAAACGGACGAGACTGTCTTCCGGGAGTCCGAGTCGTATCGGGAGGGGCGTGCGTTTTGCGACGGGTCCGCCAGGCTGCGGCAGGCTCTCAAAAACGACAATAAAAGAGGCTCGTGGAACAGTCAACACCGAGTTATCCTTGGAACTGCCTACCATTCTTACTCCTCAACTAACTCTCCCTCCAGGTCCCGTATTTCCCGGTCCTGGCCACGTTGGCCTGGACCCACACCTCACCGACGAGAGCAGTACGGGCATAACAGGACAATTACATAAACGGGGAATCAGGGACCTAAAGCAGAGGGACGTCAGTACTTGTAAAAAAATTCTACTCAACAACACAACGCGCTTGAGCCGATTAAAGTCTAGCCATGCATCTGACATTTAAATCTTTGCCATGCCGGAGACACACCGCTCCATCTCGTTTGCCGCTACCGCCTCTCGGTGGGCCGAAACTGACACCTGCCAGATAGTAGTGGGCGTCATCTTACCACGACCAGGAACACAAATGAAGAGGAGACACCTGCTCTATACGCGGTGCATCGTCGGTGGGAAGACTGCTGCCGGGGTAATGCTGTGCGGCTCTGATGTCACCTCTGCCTGATGGTCGGTCCAGGACATCACCATATGATGGAAGGAAAGATGGCCACTCCAGGCTGCACGAGCCTGGGACAGCCTCATTGCAGCCAGACTACCATTAGGCAGACGAAAATAAGATGGCGGCTTCCAGGATACGAAAATATGATGACAGCTTCCAGCAGACGAAAACAAGATGGCGGACATGACATCATACTAGCCGGCAATATATATGTACCTTGGCATTTGTGGTGGGAGGTCATTCTGTTGGTGTCTTCTGTGAAAGGATGTCTTTTTTTTTTTTGCCCTTGCCAGGTTAGAACTAAGGACTCCGTGCTCTATGATGTAAGAGTGTTTTTTAATTAAAATATTATTAAAATTTGAATAATTAATTTTTTTCTAAATTTTATAATTTTTTAGCATAAAAAATATAAATTTTCTAGATGGTGGCTGTAACGATAATTTGCTACTGTTACGTCTAATTTCAAAATGGTGGGTGTGACATAAGCAAGTATATTAATTTTTTTAAATTGTAGTTAAGATTTTTTTTTTAATTTTTATTAATATATTACATATTTACACTCGTCGATAATCGAACCAACAACAAAAATTGATTAATCATTTGAAGTAAGAAATATTTTTTTTTTTAGGAATTTTTCGGTTAAAAATTAAAGAATTGAATTTTTAGTCAAGGTCAAGGTAATCTAAGATGGTCACCTGAGGCTCATTGGAGACTTTTAGATACGGACTAGAAGCCTCTTTGTGGAATTTTGTTTCTTTCTAAGGCAAAATTCTTGAGGTTTTTTGAATTCTAGATTTTTAATTTTTGAGGAATAAAATAGAAAATTTCTCTCGAAATGGGAAATTTTTTCTCTTCAAAATAGGGGCAATTTTAATTTTTCAAATTTTTTGGCGGAATTATTTCCCTAAAAACTGTACATTTGATGGATTTTGGGCAAATTTTGATGGTCAAGGTCAAAGTGCAGGTAATCGAAGAAGGCCGCCGTAACATCAAATCCACAGCATGAAGCCCAGCACCTGGCACCTCAGTCTGGAGCCTGGGTCAGCGCCGGCTATTATATGCTAATTATGCATTTAGTTAATAAACATTCATCAAAATTATTCAAATTATATAAATATATTACTTTTACATCCATCCACTTCATTCTGATTATAAACTTAATAAATAAATTCACTTATGAACAATATTTAGTTATCTGTGTAGTTTCTTTTCATAATCCTATACCTAGAATATTTTTTATCAAATGCTAATAGAACACTTGCTCCCATAAAATATATCATATTATACAATCCATCTTATTTAGATTCCACACTTCTTTACATATCTTTACTTTGATTTAAACTAGAATATGGCTCTGTGATTTGGAAGAGAATTGGCAAAATGTATAATGATTAACTTTTTAACGTACAAAATAAAATTTAAAAATTGTGAACCTAAATAAAAATTTCAGTACATAATTATGCAAGCCTATGCTCACTCCATGGTTCACTGTCACAAAGAAGAGAAATATGATGCATTATTTGTATGTAACTGCTATAATAATTTGAATTAACTATTTTCATCAGTTCACTAAGTATACTAACTCCAAACTCCAACAACATCCATAGAAATTGTTAATAACTATTAATAGAAACTATTTCAAAAAAATTTTCTGTTATAAAGCTACGTTGTTTCAGATGGACATATGCTATTATATTAATGATAATTCCCTGAGTAAGTGTATTTTTATAAACGATGAAAAGTACCCTATAACAGAATCAACATATTTCTTTATCTATCTGTGCATAATATAAAGTTGTAAACAAAATCGTCATAATTTAAACATGTCAAAAATGTTTATAATAAAGATATATGGTTTTACTAAATAAAAACATACAAAAATGAAAAAAAAAAAAAAATGTTTATATTTGTAAAGATTTTATTTTCAAAAAACTTCATTTTTGTAAAATACATAAATAATGAAACACACAACAATTTTTATTACATAACATATACAGGAAGCCCTATAATAATTTTAAAGAAGACACTGTATGATACATACCCAAATCCAAGAATGTTATTGCTGAATTAATAATTGAGAAAAATAAATTATATAAAATTTCGTGAAGTATCACACCCAAACAATCTTTTTTATTACCACTTCCTGCTCTTAAAATGGAACAATTTTTGGTTTTAGTGTAAATCTGATAGCATGTAATGACTCTAATAAAATATCTGAATCTGCCTCCTTCTAGAAAATACATTTTAACTACTATTTCAAAGAAGAGGAAAAAGGTCTTTTTTTCATCCTTCCTACACAAACTTCATGATCAAGTAGCCAAAAAGACAATAAATATGAAGTTATGTTGAAATGGAGTTCTATTATTAGCAATAAACTATCTTAAAATACAAGGAAAACTTATGATGACAATTTATGATGATTTCAACAATTATTTTTATACTTGTCGAGAACCGAATCTAAGGCTATGCAGACAGTCGCTGAAATGATTGCAGATATTTCGGTGGCTGGAGTGCGTGCAAGTATTTTTTTATTTGATATCAAGTGAGGTGGCTGCAGTGGTAAGACACTAGACTCACTGTCACTTCCAACCAGGCATAAAAAAATTGCAACACTGAAATTTAACACAGCCTATGACAGTGTTATAAGAAGAAAGAATAAATAAATCCTTACTTTGAACATAAGTAAAATTTACATTTAGTATCTACTTGTACCATTCTCCAGCACATCTGGCTAATTTGAAGGGCAACCTGTGTAATGGTATAGACAGAAATTGTAAAAGCAACTTTCCATCATTTGTTAACTACGTGTATGGTTCAAAGAAAATTCGCAAGAAAACCACTTAGCTGGTACATAATAGCAATAGTGGTGCTGTTAGATACGTCCAGAATATGTTTCAATGGGCATCAACAGTCCTTTATATGTATATTTCCATGGATTATCTCTTCCTGAAAAAATGTTTTAGTTCCGTGAATGTGTTTTGAGTGAACACACAGTGCACTGCTAAAAGATATCCATGTGGGCAACCTTTACTGTAGTTCATTAAAAACACATTTACGCGAAATTATTTTATAAATCATTTACACATTTCGTGACTTACGGGGTTGTGCTAAATTCAAGGTTGTCAGACTCTGGCAATCATGGTACCTTGGTGAATATAAACATCAAAGTTTTGCAAAGTTAAGTAACAAATTTCTTTAGAGCAGAGCATAAGTGGACAAATACACATCTCCATGATTTATCAGCAATGCACATGTGCAGTAGTACAATAGGCCACTCCTTGAACTACGATAATCACAGTAAACATTTCAAAGTTGGTAAACAAGGCAAGGACATTCTAATGCATTTTTAACGAGAAGTAAGAGGAAGGAGTCCCAGTCACAGCAGATGTGGCATTATTTTTTAGTAATCTCCGACCATTTGAATGTCTTGTAAATCATAATGATTTGATTTTTTTTTATGGCTAAGATGGCAAGAAAATAAAATAAACCTCTGGATGTAGGAGAGCCTACTTTTGATTTACAGCATGTCCTGTTTCCCGACAGTTTGTTTCACCACTATAAGATAATTTGTATCCTTTTTGTATTTCTGATACTTTATTTAATTATGTAAAGCTGCTGAATGTAATATTTACCTAATTGTGATGGTTGACAAGGTTTTAATGTGTTCAAATTTTTTTTTAGGTGTTAATTGACTGGGTACCAAGATTATGTATATATTTATATTAAGATAAAACTGCTTTCTTTAAGTTTTTACTAATAATACATAACATAGTAATTACTAATTAGTTGTCAACTGTTCTGTGAAGCAGTGACCCTTCACTCTGCAGTTGGAAACCCCTGCTATTTGTAGCGCTGACCAGAGAGTGCGATAACTATTAACTAACATTTATCACACAGGAATAGCAAATAACTTTCGTATTTGATTAAATAATTGAGATATGCACAAAGGACATATGTATTTTCTCTCATACAAACCCTTACAATAAAATATGAAATGCAAACAAAAACAACATTTAGAATTTCTTAAAGTCAATAATAAATAATGTTAGGTGCAAAAAAACCTCCAGTTGAGGGGGAGAGCCGTATACCAGTTTGAATTTACAAATAAATAATTAGCAGGAACTTTTAAATTTATTTTTTGAAAGCTGGTAAGTCACAGGACACATGAGAGAACTTTTTTTCCAGCAGTTGATAAAATTAATTTTATATCCACCATTAGCAAGAAATGAGAAAGATGAGGAAAACTGGAGCAACCCTGGGTAAACCCACTGGCTAATTGCTGCATCTGCAACATTTTCCGGAAAATGAAAGTCTGCAAGTGCAGAAGGTTTCGAACCCTGAAGGGCCACACAACTGTGGCCCGATTATAAGTTTGGATAGTAAAATCTAACGGTGGTGATGGAGATTGTCGGCCCCTCTCCGCCCCAGCCGGAGGCAGTAACAATCTTTGGTGTCGGTGCGGTCCGCCGAACGGGGGCGCTCGCAGCTAGAAGCTGAACTTGCCGCGCACCTTGAAGAAGCCCAGCTCGTTGCGGTTGTGGACCAGCGAGCCGAGCCCCAAGTAGTTCTCCAGGACCACGGGCCGGTGCTCTATGCGGCAGTCGCACGCCGTCTCCACCTGCGACACGAGGCTGCGCGCAAAGTCGTCCACATCGTACCGCTGGTTGGCCTCGCTGACGGCCTCCGTGGCTGCTCCTGAGGGCGAGACCGGTCGCACTACACTAGCGCTCACCCCGACACGCTGGACACATCACCAGAGTTGTGAAACACTTTCCCTCCAAAATGTCTTTTTAATATAATTTCAGAATAACCCTGTTACAACATTTTTTCAAGGGGGCATAAGGAAAAATACAACATAATAAGCAAGAAATATCAATTTAGCTCTGGTCAGTGTTTGAAATTTTTACCAATTGACTCATCGAACTATGTAAACAAATTTAATGTTAGAACCACTGATGGGTACACTCAATTCTCGAATTTGGTTAACCAAGCCAACAATTTTTCAAATTCATTGTACTTTCAGCTAATATTTTATTTGCCTTTAAAGACACACAAAAAAGTATGTAAAGTGTAAAGTTAACCTTTTACATGTTAAACTTCACAGATGGGATAAGTGTTGGAATAGTTAGTTTTTAATATTTTTTTTTTAATTTATTGGATATTAGAAAGCAAACATTATAAGCAGGAAACACACCATTCGTGAAATGATATAAGCAAGAAATAAATACATTGTCCTTATGAGGGAAATGTTGGAACTTAAAAATTATGATGTTATAAACATTATAAGCAGAAACTTTTATAACTGGGTTCTACTGTAATCTGCAAGCAGATTAAGAACTTTGTATAGTTATTGTGATGCTTAGTGTGGGTACGATATAAATTCCAACACACTACATAAAAAGACTGAGATACCTTTTCTTTAAAAGCAACTCAACATGTATTCACAAGGTTCATACAATTTCGCAGGTTTTACCAATATCTAGGCTTGTGGGTTACAGACACCACAAGGTTAAGAATTTTTGTCAGACTATCCAGGAAGCTGTTGTGAACAGTAATTGTGTAGTTTGCCTTTATGTACCCTTGTCAAGGTAGCATTAGTGTTTGTATGTTCAAGGCGTGTTTTCAAAATATAATTGGGAACCTGTGCTGAAAGAATTTTAGTACTCACTAGCACTATGTTTGCACTTCACTTTTTAATTCTTTTACAGTACTCAAATACATTTACCAGTGTTCCATAACAATGACACTCATAGCCTGGCAGTCTAACTTTAATATGATTAGAGATAATTTAATGCAAAGATAACATATGAGCCTCACGTTAACTTAATGTGGATCACCCTTAACTAGTACATCTAATAGACTGAGACAAGAATTGCGATAAAACCAAAATGACACCGAATATACCACAAAGCACTGAAATGCAATTCAAATCATGAAATTTATCAGCATTTTCAATCAAAACTCGACTCTAATGACAAATACCTAATATTTTAAATATTAAATTCAATGAGAGTAATTTATTTAGCATGACGTTTGTACCGCAATTTAATTAAAAAAAAAAAAAAAAAAAAAAAAGGAAAAATTTATTGTTTTAAATTTTACCAAACTGTTACTATTCACTCATTTTACATTACAACCTTAGAAATTTTTTCAAAAACAGAAATACTTAACAGATTTATTTTATTTGTTCTGAAAAGTTAAACATGCTTATTTAAATCATTATATTGAAAAAGTGCATCATGTATTAGTCAAAATGACACTTGTTTTGGATAAATTAGTAGGTATCACATTTGTTCAGTAATATGCTATCTTTTTTAAGATCTCTATCTTTTTTAATATGCTATCTTTATTATCTTTTTTTTTAATAAACAGATTTCATAAAAAAATAAAAACAATAACACTGATATCTCCTGTTTTTAAAACGAAAGTGGCCTGAAAAATAAAACCATTAAATTTTGTCTCTACTAATAGACAACACAGGCTCTCTGTTTAAACTTAGTAAATTAAAATTTAAACTTTCTCTGGGTTCAGTTCCACAACAATTAGTTTCAAAATCACAAAATCACACTTATTTTTGCTTTGTATAAGCTACGTGTATGATAAAAATATACTTTAATAACGAAACTTTTTTTTTCAAGATAGCATGCACCGGGCATGGTCTCCGGTCACGGAAGTCACAAAAAAGACCCTACATGAACAGTAATGGGGCTGAAAGTTCCAAAACTTTAATTTCCAGCAACCTTTTGCTAACTTACATTTTTTTGATGCCCCACTTCAGTTTTTAGTTCCCCATAAAAGTCTAAATAAGTTGGGCACTGCTCACTTAAATCATACGTAAATTACCTCTGAAAAAGTTTTTTTTACAACATAAAAATTTGTAACTTTCACAGGTGAATAACTGTGAGATTACCAGGGAAGAAGGAGGGAGAGCTCACAAGGTTATGTTTATTGTTCCCGTTTCATAGTACACTGTAAAAAATCTTTTTGTACTTTTAAAAGCTTAGTCCTTGTAAACTCAGTTGCCAATGATATCACTTGTAAAACTGCAAGGAAGATCTTGGTGGCATTTGCAGTTTTAAAAGTGATATTGTTGGCAGCCGAGTTTACAAGGACTATCCTTTTAACAGTACAGACCATTTTTACAGTGTGACGATTTTCTAAGCTCAAGCGGGCCCCCTCGGTGAGGGACTTTCTGTATCGGGGGGGCGGGGGGGGATCCGGACCCCCTGGATCTACGTCCATGGTCACACGCCTACGCATATTATGTAGATCTAGTTTGCATTATGTTTAATTTTCCTTACTATACGTATGAAAATAACTCTATGATACAAATAGTTAAAAAAAAAAAAAAAAAAATGTTGTTATACAGGCTATCTGCAACTACCGGAGATGTGAGGAATCGTGAGGAACGAAAAATCGGGACGACTGGACCAGAACCCCAGCCTGGGTGCTACAATCTCACCCCTGAGACACCACGCCAATCACTGGTGACAGGAGGCTCACCCTTGTGCCAGAAGAGGGGGTGGGAAGTGTAGGTGGTGAAGGGAATCTCCTTGCTGAAGGGGTTCCACTTCTTGCCGAGGCCCAGCGGCTGCCGGTGGTTCCACAGCACCCGCACGCCCCTCGTGTTGCGCGCCCTGTGCACACACACACATGCACACGTGCAGTGACGCCAACATGTGCTCCCACGCCAGCCGTCGTGCGAGGAATACAGCGGACCGAAAAAAAAAATATATTTCCCTGCGATACAGGAAAATGCCTTTAATCTGGCACATCAGGACCACAGCTACAACACACCAGTGATTTTGGTGGATTATCGAACGTCAATAGTTTCACCAGGAATACCAAATTTAAAAATTTGAAATTTACTGAAATAAATTTGACAGCAGCTATTACAGATTGGCCAAAAAAAATCTTTAGTATTCGAAGGATTCAATATTCGAGGGAAAAGATTCAAAGAAAAATACCGGAGCAAATAAAAAATCGATTAAAAAATTCAACACTGATAACCTCTTAAGTTTACCAGGTCAATTTTTTTCTTTATACCTATCCTGCTACCATTCCACAAATTATTATATTTTTAACATGTAATATATAAATAAAATTATATATGTTTGGATTCTGGAAACTTAGTTTATAAACCAAACATTTAATATTTTTAATTTCTTATATATTATTTTATTTTTGACCACTGACTCATAGATTTGGGTTCGAGGAGTATATTTGAGGTACTCTTTGGGATTCGAATTCAGGATTTCGATTAGAGAAAATTAGGATCTGACGTATCACTATAAACGATAAACACTGAGCAAACTAAAAGTGCTAGCAGCTCAGTAACACAACCTGAAGCATTAGTTTCCATAAACAGCAAGGCTAATTTATTTTGTGTGTTCCAAAATTGTGTAGGAAAATATACTTTACATAATATAAATGCGTTGAATAACACTCAACTATAAATATGTCACAATATTTATCTTTATATGCCTCCCATCGCACTTTGTATTGACGTCGACCGGGGCTACGCCCTCCCTAAGCCTGATGTGCCGCACGCCGTCAACACCCCTCTCCTCCCACCACCACCCTCTATTTCAAACCTCCCGCCCCGTGTGCAGGTGTGTGTGTGTGTGCGTGTGAGGCGCCAACAAGAGGCGGGAGTAAAGTCTGTGCCACGACCCCTTTTATTTTATCATTCAAATTTAATGTTTACGTAATTGCTACCTGTCTTTTCTTTAAATAATATTCCCTAAGGATTATGTTTGCAGTGCTAGTTGGTAAGGACAGCGCAGCGCCCCACGCAGCAGGCAATGGAACTACCCGCAACCAGTTTGAACCATATTCCTAATTAAAATAATCAATACTCAACATAAATAATTAAGGAAACCTTGGTATAATTTTATTATAGAATTTTTAGTGTATTTGTTTTAGTTAAATAAGTGGTAATAAATAACAGGAGAGGCTAACGGTAAATCCAACGCTTTTCCGGCCGCCATGCTGCCCTGGCCTCTTCAGTAGCTTCCGTTCGTCACCCGGGGTAGGATGCTTGGTGCGCACCGCGCAACTTCATATTTTTCTTAATCAACTGATCTTTTAACATCTGCAGGACTTTTTATAATTCTTAAACCTTTTTTGTATCTGCGAGGCCTACTCCGGGTGGCCGACTCGTTTTAATAAGTATTTAAGTTCAATTCGAACATTTAATCACGAACCGCATCCTAAACTCACGAGGCCAGGCCACGAGGTGACCTGGTCAGCCTGTAAACTGATTCTCTCCTGCCGTTGGCATTATTAACAGTTTCATAGTGTATGTAGGTGTAGCGCAATTGGAGACGTGTTGTAACGTTGCTGAAATAAAAGGAGTACGTCGAACTTGTGATTTTTAGTCGAGTGACCACGTGTCCCTGCTCCTGAACCTCGAGGCGTGTGGGACGCCTTAAGAGCCCACTGGAGCGATATCGCGTGCTAAGGTAACCGGGCCTAGCCCTACACGGGTCACATCACGCCCTGAAGGGAGTCTCCGCCGGGTCCACGTGCCCACATCACGTGGTGGCGCCTACTCCGACATTTAATTTGTTCGTTCCCTTACATCCCTAGTACGACAGTATGACAAATACGACACCGCGTAACGGGAGATACGTGGTTATGTACTTTATCGTCAGTCGGCTGGCTTACTTGCCCGCCTGGGCGTGACCTTCAACTCACGTTGCGTACCTTTCCAAACCATCCTTTACTGACAGTGAAACCGATATTACTGTCCGGATAATTACATTTTAATTTTTCAAAAATTAAAGTGCTTATTCGCGTATCACCACCTGGTTCACATCAATCCTGTCAAGCCAATGATTATTTTTTTTTATTGCAACATTCATTTAACAATCTTTTTCCACGTGAATCATCTGTTCATTTCTGTTCCGGTATCTAATGTCATATATTCCTGCTAGTACAACCAACAGCATCAGACTTATATAAACTTTTGGTCACTGTCATTTTGTACGATTGTGCGCACAGTTGACTTGCTTAAAACTAAAGTGCGACCAACATAAGCATGGCCTTCATGACAATCTGCGCGCCATGATACTTCTAGTTTTGTCTCAAATACTTGAACATGATTCATTATGAGTGATCAAGCACGTACAGTTACCGGCAGCTGAATGGGCAGACATTGCTTTCGTTTGAGTGAATTCGCTGCCACTGGCTAGACTGAGTTAATGGCCCGGTTTGTGGCCAGACGAAAACGTTACGGCACGGCGGGATACGCGCAGACGTAGAAACATTTGGTCCTTCACACTCCATAGACGCAATTTAACTTGCCATAGCTGATGTTTGTACAACAGCCGATAGCGTAGACAGACCTGCACGTGCATATCTTCCCCCTTTGTTTGGCTAACTGAATCCAACGGCACATCTGTTGTTTATAGAAGTTGAAACAGACTTCGTGGAGTCGTGCTTGACCTTTTTTTTTTGCCTGCTGAGATTTCGTGCTAGCTGAAATTTACAGACGTGCTATTCAAGACTGGGGCAGTAAAATTCACATCGTGCTAAATGAATCCGCGCAATCTGAAGACGTGCTAAGTGAGCGATAGGTGTAGATATAAAACTAAAATAATGTGTGAAAAAAATTATTATTTATTTATTTATCAAAATATTTCAAGCTAACCAAAAAGCCAGAAAGTCTAACTGCTGACATGAAATACACACATAAATACAGAATAAAAAGTTGGTACAGATTAAAATTATAAAAAAAAAAAAAAAAAAATAAGAGATTCAGGTAGACACACAAAAGTACAAACAAATATGCTTCTTGCAGTTTTATAAAATGTATACCTACCAAAAAACTGCAAACAAATATGAACTTTCAAAATCTAAACATGAAGAAAATAGTGAACAGCAGAACAACAGACACTAGGCTTTAAAACTATACTAAACAGACAACAAACACACGGCGGGTGTAGGTAGGAGTGATATCGGATGTTCCTGTAGTTGTGTATCTCATGCATTTGTGGTTTTGGAGAGATAAGCCATGATGAGACACTGCACAGGAGGTAGAATAGGAGTGAATGCAGAAGAAATAACCTCTTCGATGAGATGTCACATGCAGGTGGCCGCTTGAATAGCACGACAAAGTCACTGCAAATCACCTAAACCACAATTTTTTTCCCTACAATCTTAATTTTTTTTTTTAAAATGACACATCAAATTGTGCCAGAAAACAAAATTTTTGGTCACCATGCACAATTTCTTATGATCTTATTCAATTCTACTAGGATTTTTTATTCATACTAACTAGTTACAAGTTACTAATAAATATTTTTAAGCTTAAAAAATATACTTCTGACGAGAGAAGTCTTTCAATTTTAAATTCCCACTCAACGCCTCACTACACGTGGCTACATTGTGATGTAACTTTGCAAAACCTCGCTCCACTTTCTACCCGTTCCGAAAGATACTCAAGCAAGAATGGCTCAAAGCACCTGTGCTGGTACCACACAGAGAACTCTAAAACCATTAATATTTGTTTAAAGGCAGTATGTATCTCAAAACATTTTGGAAAACCCTTTAAAGCTATTTTGTTTTTGACACAGAAATCAGTAGTTCATCAAGTGGTGATAGGGTGTGATCAGTAACTGATATTACGTATTTACAGTAGAACCCTGTTATAATGTTTTCAAGGGGGCACAAGAAAAAAAAAAAACAAGCAGGAAATACCAATTTGGCACTTGCCATTGTTTGAACGTTTTACCAATGGACTCATCAAGCTATGTAAACAAATTTAATGTTAAAACTACTGATGGGTACACTCAATGCTTGAATTTGCTTAAACAAGCCAATACTTCTACTTCATTTTGGTTCCAGCTTCTATTTTACTTTTTTGTCTTTAAAGACACACTGGCAAATTTCTGTAAAATTCTCTCACAATTTGTGACAAAGACATTTAGATAAGGAATGTCTATTTCCAATTACTTCGCCACTTGAAAATGTGTAATTTTAGAATTCCTACTAATCAATGAAAGAAATTCAACTCTTTATTAGCAATAGAAAACACTTTTTGTTTTGCCATTATGGAATAGTTAGCAACTAAAATACTGTAGGAATACATAGGTATATAGATCTGAAAAAAAAAAACATTAGAATGGTAAGGGATGGAAGAATTTGTTATTTATTTTCTAAAACAAGGGTGCCAACACACACGTAACTGCGAACATTATGTACCTTCAATATATTGAATACATATCGTTAGCCAGCACTGACGTGTAGCGCTAGTGTTCTGACACATTTATATGTTTTTTGATGTGACAACGTCTAATAAATCGATGAACGCTGGCTGCACGCACGAAAAATTGTCCCACTCTCTCTGGTATGTTGCGGACGGTACAGAGAACTCGGCTGGCACGTGGTGGCGTACTGGTTCGAGGTTATTGTTGTGCACCGCGCCACGGGTGTATATTCGCAAGGAAATGGCGTTCTTACAAGTACGTATTATTTTAATTACTAGTGTAAATCAGTATATTTAAACAGTGTTGTATGAGTATTGTTTTAGCTGTGTAACTAAATACTTATTGCTGGTATGATACTTTTCATGCTTTAGTTTGACATTGGTAATTATTTGTCATGAGTTATTATTTGATCAACTAAATCACACACCGTATTATAGTTATGAGCCCACTAGCGTGTAAATATTTCGAGTCCAACAGAGAATATGCTAGTAAAAGAAATTCAAACAAATACAGTGCGTGGAATATTATTAATTTATACCATTTGAAACAGTTATTATCAATATGGTCTTGTGGCCGTGTGGTTAGCATGGATGACTTCCAACCCACTACGGAGGTTTTTTAAACTTTTCCTCCTATAACAACAATTATTTAATATCTGCAAATGTATAACGAAATGTTGTAAAATGTCTGTAATATATGGAAAAAGAGCACAATGTGCTGGCGTTCCACTAAGTGAACCATTGTAAACAAAAAATGTACTCAAACATCTCAATAAAAAGCATTTGAATTTGAACTTCCAACCCAAAGGTTAACGGTTCGAATCTCGGCAGATGCGAATTTTTTTTTGTACTTGTAAAAATAAATACGGCGTACGCAACATTTCAAAAGTAATAAATATATTTGAATTAATGAATGCAAATAAAAGTAAATTTATTAATTAAATTGTACATTTCATTTCACTCCTTCTTTGTATCCATACAAAATAGTGATAATTCAATAAAATTGATTCAATTTTATTCATAAAAGTATGCAGAGGTAGATTTTATCATACAAAAGCTAAAAAAATTAAATTAAAAATTTTTCCTCAAAGAATATAATATTTTTAATGCCTAAATGGTTTGGTTGCAAAAACCTATTATGGCTCAGTCTCAGGCCGAATATGATATTTCCTTTTCTTCTGGATCAATCATTTCATCAATATTTTGTTATGAAGTCACGTTAAACTATCGTCCGTAAACCGACTTTACAGACAACCAATTTTTTTTTGCATACAATCATTTTTTACTATCTAAATATATGGACTAACAGTGATTGTAAACAAAAACACAAAAAAAGTGTAAAGTAAACCTTTTAGCATGTTAAACTTCACAGATGAAATAAGTTTGGAATAGTTCGATTTTCAAAACATTTTGATTTTGCATTTATTGACTGTTAGAAAGCAAATGTTATAGTAAACAGATATTGCACCTCTCGTGAAATGTTATATCCAGGTAATAAGTACATTGTCCTTAAGGAAAAAATGTCGGGACTTAAAACATATAACGTTATAAACAGGAAAACAGTATTTGAACAAACAATAAACATAACAGGGTTCTACTGTAAATGTGTTAAGTATTTATGCACATGTTGGCGTTTATTTACAAACATACACTTAAATGGTTTAAGTAGTTGAGTAAACATTGTCTACGATTAAATCGTAGTTGTTATTGAAAGCAATAACTTTTTTGGAGTGTACTTGGCCTGCACTGGTCATGTCTTGCCGTGGACTTGAGTCTGACCTTGCAGGTAGGCCTACCTCAGCCACCGCCAAATGTAACATCCCGAACCTGCCTGTTTCATGGTGAGTAGTTATTTAATTAACAAAGTCAGTATATAGTATCGTTTGACAAAATATTTATGCATTTACATTAACTATACCACAATTCAATGTAATAAATATTCAAATAACGTAATAATGCGAGCAGGATCATAGGTGAAAAATTTGATGACCATTCAGATTGAGTTTACTAAAATAATAACTGTCAAGAGTTCTCAACCATTTTCGAGCTCTGTAAATAGTCATTAATAAAAGTTCTTTCCACTAAAAAAAGTTGTCAGTTTGGAGATTCAATAGTGCACAGGCTCTGTCCAGCATAAATTTGTGCACAGTTTCCAACACAACAGTAATCTTGCTGAGAACTATGTTTTACATGATAGAAACATGCAAACAGATCCATGCATGCTACACATGCAGAATTATTTTAACGTTGTTCAATACTGCCTTGAAACAGGAGTAAGCAGTGTTCAAACAAGCAAGATCAAACCAATCACAAATTGTTCTCTGTTGATTTGAAAATACTGAAATTCCTAACATTTGCAACTGATGTTATTATGTTTATAGGCCAGTATAGGCCTCTGCCTCATGTGATTTTTTTTTGGTTCAACCTTTTTAAACATTGATAGAGAGTTTAACGATATCCACAACACACATGTACTCAATAATAATCTATAAATTAGAGTTAAAGCAGAAAACAGATAATGTAATGTTTTAACATCAGTTCACTGCATTTATTCTTTCTAACCTTTCAACACCAACATAAAATAAGTAAATTTAAGAATAGTAATACTTATAAGGCATTAGATATCAAAAAGGTATAAAAAATTTGAATATTTTATTTTTTTATGCTATGATATATTTTTGAGCTAGATTTTTATCTTATTGCTTTTCACAACTACTATTACTATGCATAAATATAATAAGCAGGATGAACTCTACACTTGTTAAAGTGCATATACCACTAACATGTTTTATATACATATTTATTTTTACTCCATTAAGAAAGGTGGATAAACCATTTTCGAGTGTTTCAAGAATAAACAGCTTAACACTTAATGCTAAATATGTAATCATATTTTGTTTAGCGGTATGACCTCTAACATAAGACAAGCAAGTAAGCTACCAGGCTCTAATTAGTAATTAGCTAATTACTAATCAGTACCAAAACACTGCAAAAAAAAACCACCATAAGATAATCTACCACTAGCTAGAAAACAATAACAATGTTAACATTACACTGCATATGAATCAGTCTACATACGTACATGAGTGGTGTCCATTAAGGGTTCAAATAAACTGTCATGCTTCATGCACAGTAGTTACTAAACTTTCCTCTTATTTCATAGAGTGAAACATTACAGTTGATAATTTTTTTTAAGTTTTAAGGGCTCCGCCTACCCGAGCTTCAGGAAAAACAACGCAATTTCAAAAATTTTCAAGATATTAGAGTGGGGTCTGCTTACGAAAAGTATTTAAGAGTTCGCATAGGGTTGAAAAGTACTTTTGAATTCGGATTAAGTTTTTAAAATGTATTTTTAGAAGAGTTAAAATGGCTAAAACGTGTGTTTTCAGAGTAATTTTTAGGCTTAAAACAACTGGTACAGATTCTTGAAAGCAATTAAGGGCCTTGCGTTAAACCTTTATCTTCATTTCTCCGCCATCCAATGTTATGGTCACAGCTCAAATTTCACAGTTACCTTGTGTTATTGCGTGCCAGTTCAGAGTCTTGTGCTTAGAGACTATACTGTGCTAGAAATACCAGCGAGCGTCACGCTTAACATCCCGCCTCACTAACACACATACACACCTTGACTAGGCGGGCCATTTAACAACTTTGAGCTATACAGGAAGCCTGAATGAGACCAACAAAATTTGGCTGCAGGTTCATCACAACAAAATATGTTGTAAACCTATTTATGGATTACTAGCTTTTACCCGCGGCTTCGCTCGCATTGAAGCCATTAAATAAGTATCAGAGATCATTACAATAGAAATGAATTAATAAAATATATTTCTCTGTAAAAAAATAAATAATTTTGAATTTTGAATTTTGACCATCGATAATACAGCGCAACGGTATTACAGTACTCAAGGTTGGAACTTCATAACTGGAATGCTAGATGGCGTTAAAGTAGCTAGATTTTAAGATTTTTTGACAAACATTTTTTTACCTTTCGTAAAAAAAATTATTTTTTTTTCAATAAAAAGTATCATATGTTACTTCTAATACCTCCAAGAAAATGTGTACAAAGTTTCATGATGATCGGTTAAGTAGTTTTGGCTTGAAAGCATAACAAACAAACTTACATTCATATTTATACATAATATTATAAGTAGGGATGGTCTAATGAGCTTCCCAAGGCTGGTATACGTCTTTGAAGTTGGGGCTGGACAAAAATTTTATTGTAAATAATAAAGTGTTCAAGATAAAATAAAGATAGTTGTATCACTTTATTCAATTAAAAAATAATCCAGATGCTCAGGGTTATATCTTAAATACTTTCATCAATTATTTACAGTAAAAATTTTGTTCAGCCCCAACTTCAAAGATACATGTATATACCAGCCTTGGGAAGCACTTTCGACAATAAGTCTTACAGAAGTTTTCGACTTATTTTGACGTGATGAACTTGCAGCTGAAGTTTGTTGTTTGGTCTGATCCAGACTCACCTTGAATATAAAAAAAATATTATTTATGATTAAAAAATTATTGAGTCTATATATAACAATTTTCCTTCCTTTGGCAAGTCTAGTTCTAAATATCGCAGGCTTTCGCGGCCATCGTCTGGAGTTTCTTGGCTTCTGGGTTGTAGCCACGTCAAAGGCGAACATATCACAGACGTTGCAATCACTATCACCATAACGGAGCAGTAGATAACTATGTCGTCACCATCATCAGTGAGCAGTTACCTACTGCTCCCTGATGATGATGGCGACTGCAACATAGAACGAAATGTCTGTGATATCTTCGCCTTCGACGCGGCTACAACCCAGAAGCCAAGCAATACTCAAGTTTGGTTCTCGACTACTCAAAAGAAAGACAATTTGTTTGTTGGGAACAGTTTGCAGCAGACATCAGCTCTCTTCACGATCCTGCTGCAAACAGCGAAGCTGCTTGCGAATTGCCTACTACTTCAATGCAGAACAACTCACCAGCCACAATGTAGCACGTGTAGTGTTACTACTTTCAGTTAGTGATGTAATCCATGCAATCATTTTAGTATCTGTACTGGCCGGTATTCCCAATTTTCTGGATTTCCAATGTAATTGTTTTCAACCGATACTTTTTTCATTAACTGATACCACTGAAAAAAGTACAATATGTAATGTCATCCATTCAGATGTCATCCTTATTTTCTATTTACTTATTTGAAGTTCCGTAGGCATCTTTTACTCAAATTTTTCTCTATTTGAGGTTAATCTTTAATGTTGTGTTTGTTAATTAGTCAAAGACATAAATTTTATGCTGGAATTGGTCATTTACCAAAAATCCTTTAAATAAGGAGTGTTATCAAGGTACTGATTTATTACTTACAAATACTAAAATTTTTGAGACTTTCATTGTTACTATTTACAAAACAGTATAGAATTAGTTTTGTATTGATTATCAGATCTGTTAAAGAAGTGTACCGGTAATTGTATTGGTATCGGTTTTTACCCATATCACCCGTTACCACTTTCAGAGCTGTCATAAAAGAGGCTAGGTGAGCTAATTACAAGCCTGGTGACTGGCGGCTACGAAAATATGTTTTACACGCAGAGAAACATGGGCCTAAGCATGGAGGAAAACCAGGGTTCTGAAAACATCATGCGAATGTCACGTGAACAAGATACGGTGGATCATGCTGATGCTCACAAGTCTACAGAATGTTTAGTTGTCAAGCACAAATAGGTAGTTTTTTGCGGTTAATGAACACTTTTGAACACCTGCATCCTATCTACACATAGTCGTGTATCTTTCTGCCACATGACTTGTGTTCCTGGATCAAATGCATGAAAATGTCACATAGTCTGAACCACTCAAATTTTACTAGAATGCCAACTTTAGCTCAACGTATAAAGCAAATCCCAAAGTAACATTTTCCCGCTATGATCAATTCCAAAACTGCGGAACACATTTTAAGGTGGTCGGTCACTGGCTCCTAGCATGATACATCTTTTAGCGCCTTTTTATCAACAACATGCCTAAGTGGGAGTTTGAACAGCGACTCTGTCGTTCCAAGGCAGATCACTGATGATTAAGATGAAGGATTCGTAGAAGTTTAATCAACACTATTAAAATATTTCAAACAGACTTTTTTATGGAACCAGATGATTATGTAAAATAATAAACTTCTCCTCCAGACAGGAATGTAGCCAAGGAAGAGGTCCTGGGGGTCTGGACCCATCCCGTCCGGAATTTAAATTAAAAAAAAAAAAACATGAGAAAACAGAATTAGAAAATAGCAGCAATTTAGCCCATTAGTTTACAAAGATATCATTTTGGAAATATTATTGTAATCCTTAGTGGGAAACATTTGTGTATTTATTCCATATTACAACCCTCACATACAGAAATGGCAGGAATTGTGACAGTCTATATTTCATGCCAGTTTGCACATGTGTAAGTATGTATTTCACAAAAACTTGACATGCTTACATGTACTATTAATATTAATATACACATATGCATTTATGACTTGTTAGAACAAAGTTAAATAAAAATAAGCACAATATAAAATTTCCAGTTTTCTTTTCTCAGGCAATTTCATTACGTAAAAATTCTCCTTCGCAAATTCCTGGCTACGGCCCTGTTCCAGAATTGCCGCTTCATTAATCTTCAGACCACTAGCAGGCAATGTTTTACAGTAACTCGGACAGTCACGGACGAAGGTTTGTTTCAAAAGTGTTCACGTCAGCGCGCGCTCGTCCGGGGACGGAAGGGAATGCACGGCGCCGCACCGAGGCGTTACCTCGGTTCGAACGTGATGTAGTCAAACGCCGAGGGGCAAAAGCTTTTGTCGGGGTCGTTGCCGCGGGCCCAGCGCTGCTGCAAGGGGCGCAAGAGGCAGCCCTTGACCGCGGAGGTGACGCCTGCAGCCAGGCCGTTCAGCCGGCTGCAACACGCGTGAGGCCGCTGGAGCACGCAGTCACACGGGCACACACGCACGTAGTAGCTTACGTGCGTAACCAGGGCGTCCATACAAATACTACTTTTTGACGTGATAACGTCTTATAAATCGATGAACGCCGGCTGTACGCACAAAAAATTGTCACGTTCCGCCTGAGCCGAGCGTGCAAGAACCGGCCAACCACAACCACCGTGCGAGAAAATCTTCTATAATATCAAACAGGTTAAGGTGGGCTTTTTTAACTAATTGTTTGTGATTATATTTAAATAAATAACTTAAATTAAATTTGCAAAAACTGTAAATAATATTTGAAAATTAAAAAGTATGCAATTTTTTATCAATGTTTTTTTTATGTTATCACGTAAATTTATTGTCCGTAAACCAACTTTACAGACCAAACCCCCCCCCCCCTTTTTTTTTAAAATTGAATAATACAATGACGAATATCAAATATTTTTCAAATCAAATTTTAACTTACAATCAAATTTTTCATTCAGATTTCAACTGGAAAAAAAAAGAGATGTAAAATGTAGGAAAATTAAAAAAAAAAAATTTTATGTTTGAAAATAGTTTTGTGTACTATAAAATTTATCTAATAAAATTAATAGTAATTTAACAATTTAAACCATGATCACTGATTTGTTAAATATAAAAACAATGCTGAATAATCTAACAGAAAACCAAACTAAATTTCACAAAAAATCATCTTAGTTTCATATATATATATTTTTTTAATAATTTTATATTGTGAATGAGTCCCACATGGTGTAAGGATATCCATTGGTAACAAATAATTTATATATATTTATATTTATATATATATATAAAATGTAAAATCAAATACCAAATTATTCAAAAATATTAAATATTTTTCAAGTAATTGCAGATTCTTAGAGTCCACACAACTCTGCAATACAATTTCCCTGACCTTCCATTACCCACACTTGAAATTTCGTTGACTACTTTTTAAAAATAATTGACCAACTTTGCAATTTTCTGAAATAATGAAAATACAGCCTCTTCCATTCAATGGCAAGTAAGGGGTGGGGGAACCTAGTAACATGGCCTCCCCTGAACTATTTTCAGATTTACTCCCAATTCCTAATAATAGTTTTCCAAACTTACTAAATTATTATTTTACTGCAGTGCTATGGACAGCAGGACTTTTGGAACCATAAATCAAATGCACTAAATATTTTAATTTTAAATGTATTAAAATTGTATTAGTATTCTGTATACGCCCTTGCCTCCATTCTCATAGCTGGCCTAGAATTATAGGACAAAAATAGATTTTAAACAGAATACAGCACACACCATTCTATAGTGTGTATGACTATGCACTAAAACACCATCTGAAATATAATTCTTTCATAGTTAGGGTGATGGCAGATTGGAGCATGAAATTTTGTCCTCAAATTACCACCTCTTGAGAACTACCAGGACTTTTCCAGGATTTCAAGAAAATTCTCTGACTTTTCCTGATAAATTCCAACCTCCTCTGTGTTAACCTGACTTTCTGGAATGTTGACACCCTGGTAATGTAGCCTGTACACATTCATACAACGCCAATGGTTTTATGTCCATATAAAATAATTAATATAGATTTTTGCACTACTATCTAACATTGCTAAGGCCACAACATACTTATGGATTCTTCAGTATTGTGACACCACATAGATGAATTTCAACCTCAAAGGACAAAAAACACAATTCTACTGGAAAATATTTTACAGAGACTTAACCCAAATACAATATGTGATTCACAGTTAATAGCTTAATTTATCCACTTCACATAAATTCCCTGACCTAACATATATTTCTCTAATTTTTCCATAAATGCATAATTCCCTGAAGAATCCAGGTTCTTTCTGTTTCACTTGATATCACACACTTTGAAGTAGAGTTGAGTCTCGATTAACCATGGTTCCTTGCTATCTGAGCCAACCTAAAGCACCATTCATTACAAGCACAAACCTTTTGAAACATTTGCTTGAGGAACTAGAAAATGACCTAACTGTTGTCGAAAGCCTAAAGAAATTAACCTGCAAGATGCCATTTACTGGTTGGGCAAATCCTGGAGTGACGTGAAAGAATCTACACCGAAGAAAAACTGGGAAAACAACAGGAATAATAATACCACTGCACTGGGGCAACTGAAAACCAAGACTCTTTTATTGACGTGACAACGTCTAATAAATTGATGAACGCCGGCTGCACGCACTAAAAAGTGTCCCGTAACGCACATTGTCCCACTAAGAATGTGTCCCATTACGCTTACTGTACGCATGTGCCGTATCTCTCTTCCACTCAATTGGAACAACCATTGATTTGACTTTTCAATCATGATTTCGTCATTTGAATTATTAATATTATGTAATTTAACGATCGTCCACCAATTTTCAGCACAATCGGTACGGTTATTTAAAAGTAATGTTGAATTTTCAAATACATTTTTGTACGAACAATGGTGTTTTACAGTTACACATAATAATTCAAATTACACCCGGGAAATTTTGCACAAGGTTTTAAAAAATATTGTAACACATTATAAATAAGTTTGGTATATTTGGGATGCGTATTTGTTATAAAATTGTATTATAAAAACGAAATAATATTATTCCCCTATGGTGCTGGCATCTACGGTGACGGACGCGAACCGAACGAATCGTGCTATCTACCAGCTGCCGCGGGAACCAGGCACTTGTTAATACATATTTTCCTTTGTTTATCGCGAGGGGTGTTATTATTAATGAATTATAAATAAAATTTCGTGCCCGGGGCCACAAATGCATATCATTTTGAGCACTGGAAGACATAAAAACATAAAATATTCTCGACGAATTTTAATCTGTGGTTTTGATTGCTTATTACAACAACAATTTCGGCAATAAAGGTTAATTATTCTTGCATTTTAAAAATCTGATTACTAGTATAATTTCAAGTATTTATTCTTTTATTATTAAAAAAAATAGCATCTGTCGGCGAGTGCAGTAATAATAGGTTATGTTACAATTGACTAAAAAATTATGGTGATTCATATAATTGATGATAGATATTTGATTACATTGTATTTATATGAACACTTGTTCATAATTATATTTAAACTTTATAGCTAAAGGCCAGTTTTTAAAATTAATTACAAGTCATCTACACGTGAACTGTTTCGTCGACTGTTTATAAAGTGAAGTGAAAAAATGTGGTATTCATTGCTTATTACAAAAACAATTTCGGCAATAAAGGTTAATTATTCTTGCATTTTAAAAATCTGATTATTAGTATAATTTCAAGTATTTATTCTTTTATTATTAAAATAAAAATGATTTAATTTTATTCATAAAAGTATGCATTCATTTCATCAATGTTTTGTTATGACGTCATGTTAAACTATCGTCCGTAAACCGACTTTACAGACAACCAATTTTTTTATTCTATCTGTAGGGACAAGATTATATGGTGAATTGTGATAAAATTGAAACAACACCAAAGAGCATGTCAAAACACCTCATAAAACCGAAATGCAGTTAATACACCATGATATAGCACAGAAATGTAAGTTATAACATAGAATTAAGTAGCATTTAACATAACCTTAATTCAAATCATAAAAAAAAATATTCTTTTTAAGTTTGAAATTAAAGGAATGTTGTTATTTCGAGAGAGAAAAATGGAACTAATGTGCATGAATCAGAAAATTATAATTGTTTAATGCTCACTAATTTATTTTTTACTGGTGTGAATTATATATGTTTTATACCAATCAATTACAAATTAATTATCGTAAAATGCAGCATATTAAATTTACCACTATTATTACAAAACAGCATTTATTAAAATAAAAATAACAACACTGAATCCTGTTTTAAAAACGAAATTGGACTAAAATTAAAAAAACCATAAAATCTTCTCTCTATCTATCCGTGATCACCCGGAATTTTGCAGATCCGAGGTTGCCGTGGACCGTGGTAACTCGGTTGACCGAGACTCTACTGTATGTATGACTTATAAAAATGAAATAAGGAGGCGCCACTCGCCCCAGCCCCGGAGAAGGCTCCGGGAGACGGCGAGGGAGGGAGGGAGGGGGGGTTCACTCACGGGACAAGGGAGCCGGACGGGTACACAAGATCCCCGACCACCAGCGTGTCCACCAGGCAGAGCGGCACGCGGCGGTGCTCCAGCTGCCGCAGCGCGATGAAGTCGTACTTGACCGTGAACAGCGCGTGTGCCGTCAGCAGCACCAGGCGCTCCTTCTCGTGGTCCCACAGGCTGATCCTGCACACACCGCATGCACACACGGCATGATAAAAGTGATCTTTACTGACAGGTACTGAAATAATATTCTAATGAAACTACCCAAAAAATTATTAACACGGTCAGGGGCGCAACAACAGGAGGGGGGCAAGGGTATTTTGCCCCCCCTCTGAAACCTTGAAGTGGGGGCAAACGGGGGCAAAGAAAGTGCTGTGTAATAAATTTTTAGATAATAAAACTGCTTAAATAGCACCATTTTCCACCTTGAAATACAAGTTTTCCCGGGGGATCGATGATTCTTTATAAAAAGGTATATTGCCCCCCTTTGGAAATTTAGTTGCTGCGCCCCTGAACACGGTAATCGAGGATCTGTATTATCCCAGCTGACCTAAAGTGCCATCACCGGCAGAGATCAGGTTTGGAAAAAAACAAACTATTTTTTTTTTTTTTTCAAATTTAAATTTAAATTTAAACCATGTGTTTTTATTATTCAAATGAAAGCCATACAACAGCCCGCTTTCTGACACTCATGTTGAACCAGCTAAGTTATATATAACATCAAAGAACTGAAGTCTAGAAAATATGCACATCTAACTTGGACTAACCACAGAAAGGGTATTTCCCCACAGGAGGAAAATTCTCCATAGAATATTTACAGTAGAGTCTGTGATTTCCCAACAGAATAGGTATTAACTATTTAATTATTTTAATTATTTTTAATTTTAGAGGAGTATTTAGCTGGGTATGATTTACAACTTATTCAGATAATTTTAATGATATCTCGATTAGAATATAACTTTTTGTTCCTGTAAGTCACTAGAAACATTAATGACCAACTTTTAGTTATTAGAGTGGAATTAGACCTTTCATTAAAAAAATGAAGATATTCTATTTGAAAATACATTATTTAAAAAAAACCATTTGGTTGTTTTTAGATAAAAAAACCACTTGGTTTGGACCCTGGTTTAAACCGTGTTTTAAACCAATGTGGTTTAAAATCAGCGAACCCTGGCAGAGACTGTTTAAATGTTTGCTTGACGACATAGAAAATTATCTAACTGTTTTGAAAAGCCTATCAAATGATGCCATTTACTGATTTGGCAGAATCACTGAGTGACGTTAAAAAATCTACTCTGAATGACAGCTTGAAAAACATCATCCCAAAAAATGATACAACCATTTTCTTATATTCTATCCTTGTCAACCATGATTTTGCATATCCAAAATTGCCGTGGCCACATTTAACTCGGTTAATCGAGAATCTACTGCAATTAAAGTGAAGATGAAGATTATCAAAAATCAAAATAGTTTTAACTGGAATACTAAAGAAATATTAATATACACTAAATTGATAAATTAAACAAATTTTAATAAGCTGCACTAAAAAAAAAAAAATACAAATAAGCATTGATAATCTTCAAAATATTATTACAAAAATGAACTCAAAACGTGACACGCTATAAAACAGCAAATACTGTACCGAAATGAAAACCGGCAGTACATGCACTACCAGTACATTCTGTTCAAGTTATGGCTAAGCTTTTTTTTTTTTCGTAAAGTGTTGCAAGGAACACTCAGACTTTTGATAGCTGAATTTTGTAACATAAACAAAACAAAAAAAATTAATATAGCACCAGATTTGATTCAGTGAAATAAATGGTCATAGAAAAGATTTAAACCCAAATCAATGGAATGCATGCCCCGTGTCTAAAAATTCCACTGACTAGCTTCTGCTGACAGCTCTGGTAACTGTTCCACATCACCTATCCGAGTTTATTCTTTCATTCTGTATATGATCAATCAGCAATTTTGTATATATATTGATCCTGTGGTACGTAATGCTTGCTGTATTAATTTAGTACATTGAAATATTCTGGCCAAACAAAAAACTTGAATATCACAATGCAAACAATTTATGTGAAGTCTTTTTTCTTTCCTGTTCAACTTACAAACATAATTCATTGTTTTACAACAAGTTTTGTTACTATAAAAAGCAGCAAGCATCACATACAAAAGGATCAATGTACACAAGATCAATGGATGAACTTGGATAAGTGATATGGAACTTCCACAAGAAAAAAATCTGGGTTTTCACGTTTCGTCGACATCAAGTCCGTTACAGATGAATGAGTAGGTGAAGCTGCAGCTGCGACGAAATGCTCACGGAGTCAAAATACGTTTGCCCTGAGAAAGCCCACTGTATTACGACAACCTCTGCCACTTTTCCCACGTGTGAAAATCACCAGTTTGAAACTGGAAGTGAAACCAACTGAGATTGCCACGGATGGAAGTCGGTGATCCGACAACGCAGCCACCATGGCCCAAGCATTTAAAGTAAATTATTTTCTACGGCCGGCACACTGCAGAGACACATGACAAATGGAATTATGTAGTAGCAAGCGATGTTACCGTGTTTCCCACTCGCAGTGGAAGTGTTTGAGAACCTTTGATAAGCAGAATCTACACAAAAAAAAAATTGATCCTTCAATTTTTAACCCGTACCCATAACTTGACACATCAATTCTTGTAATATAATATTTTTTTTTTACTCCCTACCCCTTTAACAAAGTCCCAAGCACAATACGATTTCAGGCTATAGCGTTCCACACAGTGAACAACTCTATCTCTACCGCTGTCGGTGTTCAGTCACTGGGAGCAAGGATAACTCGCAAGCACTTTGACTGAATTTTTTGTTTATTCAGAAGAGACAGAAGTGCCACCATGTATATTATGTTATAAAGACAATTCCTACAGCAGAAGTGAGATTTCAGTTATTTTTTGCTGTGTGTATTTCACCTCATTTTTATGTTTTTCGTACCAGCCATCTTGTAGATGGGTGGAAACACATTTATGATATATATTACATATATATATGTATATATATACCAAAACGCAGTGGTTGAGTGGTCAGGACATTCACCTCCCACCTAGGCGATCCAGGTTCAATTCCCAGCGAAGTCAAAACCAGATTTTGTGCAAGCGGGGAACATGACAGACGATGCCATGGCCTGTGGGTTTTCTCAGGGTACTCCCGTTACCTCCACCAATTCATTCCGTAACTGCTCACGCTTTCTTCAGGCTGGCAGGAATGACAGGTCTATCCCTAGATGTATATAGATGAGTGTCTATGTGTTTTTTATTTGTACAAATCTACAAATTTATTTCGAGCTAAAAGAAATGTACCACTCTTGACCTTCAAAAACAAAGGAACTTCACAGTTTACCTGAAATTTTGAAAAACCTCCCTCATTCTCCCTTTCCACCCCTTAAAATAAATTTTAGATATTAATGGATTAAATTTGGCATACTGAACATTCGAAATAAGAAGAAACTGACTACATATGATTTCTAATAATAATAATAATAATAATAACAATAATCTGGCACCAGTCTCCTAAATGAAGCCTCATCACTCTGAGTAAAGCCCAAGTAATGCAGAATACTTCAGCTAGTATTACATACTGTCGCTTAAAAAACAACATTGCCTAAGTGACAATTTTTTTTTGAAAATTTTTTTGTTTCTCCGTGGAAATGTAATTATTTACCTCTTTTCACGAGGTGAATTCGCCGAAAATCCAACAGAATGCGCTACTATGGTCTTTTTGCAAACACCTGCTATCATTCATTTACAGCATGGTGCATGAAGTTATTAAGATCTCCCAAAAAGTTCGGTTTTTTGTCACACAGGTAGGCGGTGTGGTTTCTTAAACGACGATATCAAAGAATTGGGTTATCAAAAGTACGATAAAGAAAAAAATAAATTCTAAGTTTAGATGTTTGGAAATGTTTTACAGAGCAAAAAAAAAAATGCTCAAATTTTGAGTGTGCATAAGAATTTCTCTCCCAAAAAAAAGATTTAACTGGCAATCATCAAAAATCGGCACGACGGTGCTGGACGGCGGCGGGGACCACGCACTCGGTGAGCAGCCAGGAGCCGACCAGTGCGCCGTCCACCTCTGGCACCACCAGCTGGGACGCGCACTCCCGCACGGCGAGGTCCACCAGGCCGCCGCGCGAGCTGAAGAAGTAGCGCGCCTCATCCTCACCCAGCGCCGGCAGCTGGCACGCCACCTCCGCGCGCCTCGCGCCTAGCTGCCTCAGCGTCTGCGAGACTGCGACACAACACGCGACCGTTACCTCCCGTTCGTCAATAATTCGATCAGGAAAGAAAAAAAAAACGAAACAACCTTTCGTTCTTGTTCAAACCAAGTTTTCACTATCACGTTAATAATTTCGGTTCTCAGCATGTTCAAACGAAAGTCATTACAACATCCCGCTTTCTGCCACGCTCACGTTTGAACCAGAAAGGTTATATAACATCAAAGGAACTGAAGTCCAGAGAATCTGCACATCTGCACTGGGACTCGACAACAGAAAGGGTACGTATTTCCCCCAACCGGAGGAGGATTCTCCATAGAATGGGCGTTTCTCACAGAATGGGGATTTTACAGCACAGTCTCGGATTTCCCGCTCATTCAGATAACTTAAATGATAAAATAATCTTGGCTAGTATATAATTTTTTTTGTTCCTGTAACTCACAAGAAATATTAACGACCAAACTTTTGTTGTTATTTAGAGTGGAATTTCATTAAAAAAAAATTATGATTTCTATTTAAAAACACATATAAAAAATATTTTTCTTTAAAATAAAAACCACTTGGTTTAAACAGTGTGTTGAACTATTGAGGTTTAAATAAAATAACCCTGGTCATTAATGAGTGAATTAGGGTTCACGTGGACATTGATGTCACTAGAGACAAAGCTAGGTGATGAGATGAGAATGCAGCATAAATAGAATAAACAAGTGAGGAAAACCAGAGCGTAAAGTGAATCTCCACCATATAATGCAATGTCCATCACATTTCACTCTTGCATAAAACTCTGGATTGGATATTGCCAGGAACCATTTAAAATCATAAATTTGCCTTTCACAAAAAAATTTGGATAACTGTTCTATATCACATATCAAAGTTTATACCTTGATCCTGATGGCATGATCCTGTAAATATTGATCCTGTGGTACATACTGCTTGCTGTTTTAATTTAAATATCTTGTACATAAAAACTTGTCATATAACAACGAATAATGATCGTAAATTGAATACAAAATATATTTTCCTTATTATTCAACTTAAGATCACAATTTAGTGTTCATCACAAGTTTTTGTTTGGTGCTGGATATTTTGACATACTAAATAAAAACAGCAAAAAATCATGTACCTACCACTGGATCATATTGTACAGGTTCATGCCATAAGGATCAAGTGAAAAACTTGGATGTGTGATATGGAACTTTTACCTTTTTGAATTTCTCTCATCATATTTGATGATTCTGATATTTCAAGTAGTTAACCATTATGAACAGTTTGTTAGGTTAGAAAATCAATATTTAAAATACTATAAATTGGTTAACTGATTAGGTTAGGTACGTTAAAAATGCAACAAAATCATATAAAAGGTTGGTTATATTAGGTTAGCTATATTTGAAATACTGTAAATTAGTGACTACGGTTGTTTAGTTGGATGAATATTATAATAATTTTTAGAATAACTTATGATGATTTGTTTGTATATTGATGTATTTAATATTCTTGTTTTAATTAGTACTAATTTGATGTGATATTATGATTTAATTAATATGATTGTTTGTATTGCTCATTTTTGTTGACTTTATTGACATGTTCTATATTCTTTTAAGAATCTGTTGAACGAATTTTGAAATAAATAAATAAATAAAAATTAGGTTAAGTTACGTTGGCGACATTTCAAATACTTAAACGGCGTTTTATGGGTGATTTAGTACTAAAACATTTGTTCATAATTTTCATTTTTACAGATTAACGCCTACTCTCGGAAATTATCAGAACTGCAGTGTGTGGAACTGTATCATCATCTCTTAAGTAAAATCCGCATCCTCAATTATCCATGCAGAGTTTAAAAAGATGAGAAAGTAGTACTTCTTACTTCGTTTGGGTAACGAAATTATCGGCGAGACGACGTCTGCTCCACTTGACACTGCGGGTTTCAGACTGTCATCATCCTTTTGCTTGTTCCCAGACAGATCAGGAGATAAGGACAGCTTTGCAACCGAGTCACTATCATCAGCCAAGCTATTTGGGCTTTTTGTCCTACCGTGATCATCAGGATGCATTTGTAGTGTGGCCCCATTAAAATCCACACACCCATCCTCAAGCAAATTTTCTGTAGTGTATTCTGTATCTTTAGACATTCCGGGTGAATATTCGAAAATCCTCTACCATACAACTAAAAACCAACACAATTTATTTGTTTACATACAAACATTTAAACTATCATGGCAACCAACATTGCTAGATATATTCTACATTTCAAAGTTTAGAATGTCTCAGAATTCGAGGACCCATCAATGCTTTGTAATCAACGACCTAGACCTCTAGGTCGTTGTTTGTAATTAATTCAATTGTTAATAATTTTTAGTAATTATTAGCGTTGAATTAAAAAAACACAGTTTTTTTATATTATCATATCATATAGATAAAAGTTTATAGTTAACAAAGTATGTGATTTATTTCAATTACAGATTTAGAGGAGCGACACAGGGCCACATATCCTTCCCCCCCACCGGTATGTGCCCCCCCCCCCCACCCCATCAACAAGGCAACCGGGCACATGCCACCCACCCCGGGCACATACCCCCACGAGCACATGGCCCCCCACCCCTCCCTCAAGAAATGTAAAATATGTACTGGATAAAACGACTTCTGAAGTAATAAACAGGTATAATACTAGGTCCGGACTACCAGTGCCCCATCAGAAGTCAATCCTGGGTCCGCCCTTGAATTATTCCAAACATACTTGAATGTATAGAAAAATATAGATACGTAGTTTCCCGCCTGAAAAAAGGCAAAGGTCATATTGATAAATCTGTCAACTTACCTTCATTCTAGGTCCGTTTAGTAAAGCTCGTGCCTGCCTGCGAACTAAAAGCGCTAATAGTAGGAAACCCATTATAAATTTGTATTAAATTCGTATAAAGATTGGCATATATTTTATAACTCTGTTACGTTTTAATCATCAGATACAATTTCGGATATTTAAAAAAAATGTATTTGAATGAATTGAAGGGGTTAAATGTGTAATATTAACTTTGTCGCGGCCTCGTCTCTGATGATGTGGAGACTGGGTGGACGTCGCTCGGTCGTTCGGTAGTCGTGATGTTTGCCCGGCGCCAGTCTTGGGTTGAGCAGCCTCACACTCTGAGGCGGGAGTGGACTGTTCGGCCCTGTGCAGCTGACAGAGGACGTGCTGACAAGGAAGGTGCCTGCGGTTTCGCAAGGAGTCGCTAGCGGAAAGATTGGAAGTAGGAGGGAGGGATGGATGCCTGCGGTCTCACGAAGAGTCGCTAGCGGAAAAGTTGGAAGTAGGAGAGAAGGATACCCGCGGTCTCATGAATAGTCGCTAGCAGAGGATTTCCCGCGGTCTCACGAAGAGTCGCTAGCGGATGGGTGCGAGAGAGAGAGAGAGAAGGGAAGCTCATGGTCTCACTAGGAGTCGCTAGCTGAGGAGGAGAAGGAGAGAGAGGGAAAGAGAAGTATTCCAATAATTCCACTATTACTTGAATTGGTGTTTATTCTCCCAGATTGGCTTGGAGAGAGGAAAGCTGTCTAGACTTGTTAGCCCGCACGATATATACATTTTCCTTCTACAATCGTTCATGTTAAATATTTACATATTGCCATCCCTTTGGATGTTTTTCATTTACAATATTATTTACAAGGCTACGAAACATACTTACACTACACACTTAATAATCTTCATAAAGATTTACAATCATAACGTGCCTTAACATAACTATAATACATTGTCTGTTCATATTTTACAACTGCTATCTGGTGACGAGGGATGGCACTACAATGGCTATGGCCGGAATGTTGTGCCACGGACAGGACTGTGACCTGGGTTTTGTTTAAATAAAGAGGAGGTACGACATCAGACCCCCCCCCCCCTGGAAAAGCCCGGGTCTAGGCCGTCCGCGTGCCCTCCAGCAGGCACATGATGCCTTCTATCCTAGTAGTTGCGAGCATCAGGGCCGGCCTGCTGATTCCGGACTCCCTGGGTCGCCATTCACCAGTGTGTCCAGTTCGCAGCCTGTGATGTAATCTGCCAGGTACAGTGGGGGCCGGCGTCGTCGTCGGCGGTGTCTCTGGTTGTCCTCAGCCGGTTCCTCCACCTTGACCCGGAAATCGGCATCGGCGAGGGAGGCCCCATGCACCCCCATCCACCTCAGGTAGGGGAGGGTGGTTCTGTTGTCTCAATGTCGTCCGGTTCTGTCACCAGGGGCTGCTCCTCCATGGTGCTTACGCCCACCTCTGGTGTCCCAGTGACATCAAGGATCTGCATTCGTGCCGGGTGCCTCTGGTGCTGTCGCCTAGGGGTCGTGGCAGAGGCTTCTGCTGGCCTCTCCATTCTTGTCCATGGGCTCGGTGTTCCCTCGAACAGATGCTGCATTCCTTGGGGTGTGACAGATTGGTGGTTGTCCGGCATCGTTCCTGTCATATCTGGGGTAGGGTCCTTCACGGCATTACCCCCTTCTGGGAGTGCTGTTTTCCGGATGTGGTCCCGGTGTACTTTTCGCATTTGTCTACCTCGGCGCACCAAATAAGTGCTTTGAGTCAGCCGCTTCAGGATGCGGTGTGGTTTCGACCACCTGGGGCTCAGTCCAGCGCAGTAGTTCCTAATTGCGTTGAACAGGGGATGTGTACGGACATACACGTGGTCACTTGGCTGTAGCTCCGGTGGTTGTCGTGTGGTCTGCGGGGCTATCTGCTAAGTGTAGGCCCTCTGGTGTTCTCGTGCTGTTGTCAGCTCAATCTCTTGCCGCCGACGGCGATCCTCGGGGTCTCCTCCTTCATCTGTCACTCCGTGGGCCGTCCATTTGCCGGGCATGGGCAGATAGTGGCCTTGGACCATTTGTGATGGGGACATCCCTGTGGCTGCATTGGTCCTGCGGCGGATGCATAACAGGGCCTCCGCTATGTGTTTGTCCCATGTGGTATGGTCGTCCCCCAGACGTATGCACATTTGGACTTTCAGCTCTTGGTTACGTATATCTCCGTTGGGTTGGCTCGTGGATGGTAAGCCGGCATAGTCTGGTGTTCCACTTGCCATGTCCGACACAATTCTTGCCACTGCCTTCCGATGAACTGGCTGGCATTGTCCGTCAGAAGGTCCCTGGGGTATCCCCATCATGGAAAGAATTCCGTCTGCAGGATTCTTGCAATGGTTTTGGCTCGGATGTTACTGGTAGGATATGCTTCTACCCACCATGTGAATAGGTCCGTGACCACCACCAGAAACCTGTTACTTCGGACAGTAAGGGGATACGGCCCTATAACATCCACTGCGATGGACTGGAATGGGGTAGTGGGGAGGCGCGGCTGCTGCTGCTCGGTCCCATCACTCCGCCGTGCCTTTCGCTCCTGGCACTTCTCGCAGGTCCTTACATACTCCCTTATGTCCTGGGCTATGCCGGGCCAGTGGTAGTGCTGGCAGGTTGCCCATCGAGTTTGGTTTGCTCCTGGATATCCTGCCAGGTCATGATCGTGCATGAAGCACAGAATGGCTTCCCGTGCTTCTGGTGGTACATAGATGCACCACTCCTGGTTGTTTCCTATCCTCTTCGTACACAAAATGCCCTCTCTCATGGTCCATATCTCATCCAGTCCTTCTGCTTGCTTTGCTCGTCGATGCTCAGCATCTGGGGAGGTGAGTTGGGCATCGAGAACCCGTTGTTTGAGTTCGATCAGGTCCGCAGGAGGTGGGTCATCATCTTCTCCCACAGTGAGTAGGCGACAAGTCGTGTCACTTGGCCTGTGGTCGTGTGCCCTGTGGGAAGGTGGAATGCTTCCTAGTGTATATACTGCCAGGCACTCATGTTTACCTAAATTTACCAGGCCTGATGCTGGCGAAATCAAGGTATCCTGATCTACCAACCATGGCTGCCCGAGTACCAAATCTTCTCTGAATCCTTCTACCACAACTGCTGGAGTTTGGGTCACCATCTCCCGTATACCCACTGTGTGCCCCTGCCTTCTGTGTCAGTGCCTGTGTGGGCCTTGGTGTTGCTATTGTGTCCCAAACCAATGTACCTGTTGCTAACTCCGATCTCACTGGTTTGCCCTCAGATGTGTTGTGCCACTGTCCCTTTCCTGTCATTAGGTCAAAGTCCTTGGTGGCTGACCTGTCTCATGTGTGGTTGTCAGTCTGTGTGGTAGCATTGTTTATGAATTTCTACACTCTCTGTCCTGCACACATTCTTCTATACTTGTTTAGTGAATATACACACTTCGGGTCGCCGAATGCTGCTGGCTGTTCGTGCTCTCTTGTAGTCTCGATGATGAAGTATGCCACACGTTCGGGCTCAAAATGTCGTGGTCTCGTCTCTGATGAAGATGTGGAGACGAGGTGGACGTCGCTCGGTCGTTCGGTAGTCGTGATGTTTGTCCGGCGCCAGCTCTTGGGTTGAGCAGCCTCACACTCTGAGGCGGGAGAGGACCGTTCTAATATTTAAGTAGAGTGAAAACATGGAGAATTTAGGGTCGTTGAAACATACACAATATTAAATAATAATAAAATAAAATATGATTAAACAAATAGCCTTTAATAAAATAAATATATATAATTTTTGGCTTGGCAAGTAGTATATAATTATGTATATAACAAGCAGGATGTATGTTGCACACATGAAAATACAACAATAGTTCATTAATTTAAATTATTATGTCCGTTGCTCTCACTCTTAGATCGAAGAATGTATGTAAAATGTAGTTTATTACCATGAACATTTAATTTAAAACAATATACCTCGGCTTAATTCAGTATGTGGGGTGGGTAGAACAACATGAGATCCCTGTCTCATTTCACCTCTGGGTCTGAACTGGGATGTGTAAGCAGAATATTAATTGGTATAAAATGTTTGTCTCTGAAAGGCTTTACTTAGTTTGACAACTAATCAATGTTTTTATTCATGGTTAGCAGGATTGAATTACATTCGGTGCAGGAAAACTGTCTTTTACAATGCAGAATTATGAGTCTGTTTTACTCACGTCAGGAATTACACATCTGTACGGATGTGCCCTATATTAATCACATACATTTAAATAAACGACGATTCAAAACCTCCTTACACCTGGATGATCTAGTTTAGCTTTACAGATTATCTTATTTATAAGGGATTTCAACCCGGGCTATGTCGCCAACGCCATCACCATTCCGTACATATTCTTAAAGCTGGGTTTACGATTGATTTCCTTAAGAATTATAACTTAACATCGAGCACACGATTAAGTCAAAACTACATTTTCCAGTTTATGATTGACGTATAAGTCGTTAATTCTAACCAATCACAGCACAAAACACATGGTCGGCCATTGTTCGAAACTGAGAAGCAGGTTTGAAATAGGTTATTGACAAATGGGATATCTATTTTTTCGAAATGGATGATGATTACAAATGACAAATATACGAATTCTAACCCAAAATACTTCCCGCTCGGTCCAATAATAAGACATAAACTTCCGATTGAAAGGTTCCGGTTTGTTGTGATTGGTCGCTTCCCTTAAGTCTTAACGAAAAATATAAAATATAACCATTTCTGTTAAGTCTTAAGTCATCATATGGTTCGCACACGACCCGTCAAAATTCACACACGACAATCATAAACCATTCCACTAGTTTACATAGAGTCATATGGTAAGTACACGACTAAGTCTTAATTCTTAATTCTTAATTTTCAATCGTAAACCCACCTTAACTCGTATCTAAAGGACGCTTAACTTAAGTAACTCGGCCTCTCATTGGCCGGAGTACAAAGATCGTTAACGTAATTTACACTTAAAAACAAAATACTGACTTCCAACAATACATCAGAAAACATTAAAATGTCACAAATTTAAAATGTTAATTTCCAACAATGAACATCCTTTTATATAAAATACGTGGAAAAAGTTTCATTTGCCGTTAAAGTAAATAGTGCCCTAGAGGGGTCTTGCCAATTGTTGCTTGAATGTCAGCTCGGGCTACGTCATAGAGTGTAGCACTCGTAGATACGTCCAACTACAAATATAGAGCATTTAACATGAAAACATAAACAAATAACAATAAATATATTAAAATGTTATTAAAATAAAAACAATTCACTTTCTGTGCATGGGATAGTCATGTAACAGCACATCATTAAACACCGTGCCCGGAGGGGGCTATCACTCATGCTCTACGACGCACATTATTGATAACGAGATAATTTAAGGGGATTGCTTGATGAGCTTTCTCCGTGAATTAATATCGGTTGTTTGCATCAGGTGCAGTTCCGTGACAAAAATTATACACTGGGAGTACTTGCATATCTACTCTGCATTTGTCCCGGGTTGAGATTGCGAGGGGTGCGTTCCACCAGTGGGAGCCAATACTGGTGGGTCGAGGCTGGGCTAAATGGCCTCTGGTCTTTACGACGTCAACAGCATGTTTTAAATGTCAGTTGCATTTTTAAATAAAGAATATTCGTTTTCTATACATTTACACTTCAAGCAAGGGTAATTCTTTCAAATGTGATTTTTGAGACACAATAATTCTTTTTAAAGTAAGCAGAAGTTGGTTTGGTTTTGTCGTTAAATGATACTGACTACTGGAATGGGGTGATAGTGATTAATTACCTAATATGCATATCCTTTGTGGCCCCAGTATCCGCCCGCTCCCCTTACTGATGATATTAATGAGAAAACCATATCTTTAAGTAATGATACTATGGACTTTTTCGTCATTGCAAACCCGTGCGTTAAACTTTACTAAGACATAATAAGGAAATAAAACTAATAGTTAAAAAAAGTTCACGCATTTGTAAGAATGGTTCCTGAAGTACCGAATACAAAAATATCTTATATGATGCCTTTTATGCTAGCACAGATAGGTTTGAAGACCTGCCGTCTTCTAATGCTGGTGATGATGACGTTGTTTACCCAAGGCACCAAATAGCAATTATCGTGAGTTATGTGTGCTAGTTCAGATGTAGAGCACAGATGTTAACTCAGGATATAACGGCTTGAATATTATATAGGAGAACTATTTCGTCTGCAATAGCATCACGTCTCTTAGGTATTCGAGGGGGTGATTCGTACATACTAGGTAGAGCGTAGAGATTTGTGGAACATCCACTTCTATACATACTATACACATTTCGAGCGATGAGGAGGACAAATATAAGTATCTCCACAACTGGATGAGAATAGAGCAGTGTATACGTCAGTGACGTCTCTGGACACGAGGGAAGTCGTGGGGTCAACTCCCGAACGAGATAGTTCGCTCTTGGAGTCCACGCAACAATTTTCTGGGAGAAAAGCCTTCTAACAACAGTCGTCGAATTGAGGCCCGGTAATTGTACCACCGCCGCCTCTCATCTCCATTGCTGCGGTATTTTGGGGCTGTTTAATTTTTGTGCATATTCAATTGTTTTTCTACTTTTTTGTTGGGTTGTATATATTTTAAGTTGTATTTATTTTACATTGCTATTAATAAATCAGATTTAATTTAAATTTAACAGAGATACTTATATTTCTTGAAATTTTCCTTCGAAGGAAGTTATTAAAAGCTTATGGTTTCAAAGAAAAGGTAGTGATTATTTTTACATGAAAGAATGAGTCAAATATACTTACGCTTGGAGAAGAGAGAAATGGACATAGATGCAAACACTTAAAAAACTGTTTCCATGCAGATTTTTTTAAACACGCATACGCAAACGTACTTGTACGTGTTCCTGCCTAGAAGAAACAAGAGATAAACAAAAATGTACACAACAACTTAAATTTCTCCTTCCATCCGGATTTAAACATGTATATCCAAACACGTTTCTGCTTACAATAGACATTTATAATTGTAAAATAATACTTGTGAATGACTGAAAAATTTCGAGTCTTACTGTAAAAACTGTTGTGGCATCTAGGATGGTGTAAATAATTAAATACACAAAAAAAAAGTATGGAAGAAAATACATTAATTTTCTATATTAAAATAAATATCATATTCGAATTCACGACATTTTATTTTTTTCTCACTATTCTTCGTAATTTCGTCTCGCGGTTTTTATTTCTACCGTAAACATTTTTAAAACTTTTCAAATGTGGTTCAAATAATTCACTATTTTCTGCAATAAATGGATGTCTTTGAATCAAATTGGTTGATGTGTGTGTGCAATATCTGCGCTCAAAGTATATGAGTAATCCAGAATCGAACTTTCGAGAAACTTGTTTATTACTCGGTTATTATCGCCTTCGACGCAGCTACAACTCAGAAGAAAATCCATTTCAGACAATGGCCGCGAAAACCTGCAATGTTTATTATCGAGTATACTAAGCCCAGTTTATATTTTATAACGTTTCATAATCCAGCCTGTTATAATTAACTCCATTTTTCAAATAACCTCCCGATTTATAAGTCGTACTCGTGTCAAAAAAATTGGTTGTCTGTAAAGTCGGTGTACGGACGATAGTTTAACGTGACGTCATAACAAAACATTGATGAAATTATTGCATACTATAAAATGGAATAATTTTTATTGAATTATCACTATTTTGTATGGATAAAAGGAGTGAAATGAAATCAACAATTTAATTGATATATTTACTTTTATTTTCACTCATTAATTCAAATATGTTTATTACATTAACAAAGAGATTATTTTAACTATAACTTTTATACATGTTTGCTATTTAACTTCTTCCAATCTGTGTTATTCTGTTAAGGATAGGACGATGATAGGAAAAGTAGGAAACGAATGGGAGTGTTTCAAGTTTAATGTGCCTCGAAAAAGTCAAATCGATGGTTGTTCCAATCGAGTGGAAGAGAGATAGATGCGGCGCAAGCGTACAATGAGCGTAACGGGACACAGCGTAACGGGACAATGTGCGTTACGGGACACTTTTTCGTGCGTGAAGCCCGCGTTCATCGATTTATTAGACGTTGTCACGTCAAAAAAAAAAAGATCGACGCATATAGCTTACGTCAAAACTCTGATCGGTTGTAGCTGATCGCGCATCGCACAACCAACGCAACGCATCGCGCCATTGTTAACCACGAGCTTTTTTTTCTTTGCCGCAGCCGCGTGCTACGGGGCGTACACCTGCGACAGTATCCCGAGTGGGGGAGGGGGCATATCAGGCGGCGAGGCGCTGGTGCGGGCCTGGGGTTGCCGACTCCTGCAGACAGCCGCTTCACGTTGCGTCGGCGCGGGCAGCGGTCCGCCAGGTGAGTCCTCCCGCCACAAGCCTCTGTGGCTTACTTCGTGCTGTTGTTGAATAGCAGGATGCTTCACTGTCTTTTTTTTTTTTTTTTTTTGTAAATGGAACAGAAATACCCATGTAAAATTACATATATTTGTAAATTTGTACATTTACATGAAAACAACTGTATCGCTACAAAGTAGTTGTCGCAGTAATACTGGGTTCGGATTCTTACACCGACATTTATGCTTCGTGTTGTCCCAATACCTTCAATAGTTGTTATTTGTAAACCGTTCCTTGGAATAGCTTTCCAATATTAATTGCGGACATTAGTAAGCATAATTAAACACAATATATTACGAATTATCGATTATCTTTTCCATGGTTAAAAATATGCTTAAATAACACAAATATATATAAATTATGCGTCAATTTTCGTAAGAAATATTCAGTTTTATCTCGAAATTTGTTTTTTTTTTTCCTTCATATATGCAAAAATAATCTTAGTCATGTGTTGTAAGTACAAAGTTACAATATCTTTCTTTTAGTATTACAAAATACTTCTTTGCACTGGTTTCCAAATTAATCTTTTGTAGAAGTACATAAAAAATTTTCTGTGTTGGGTTCAATTGTTCCGCACTCGTAATTGCTCTATATGTGGTCCATCACTGAATGCATTATCCCTTATCATTTCACGTTAGATATTATAATATAATCTTATCAAGATTGTGTTGATCATTAAAACCCACCTGCAAATTTGTTTATTTTTTCTGGTAGTTTAAAATAAAATATGCCTAGTCATTAACAAAATACACAGGTACACCAAAGTTGATTAAAGTTCTGAAAAGCTGTCTATACAGGATGTATCAAAATTCATGTTACAACGCTTGAGGGTAGAAAGCTCTTATTATTTGTAACCATTTTTGCCAATAAAAATGTTGCTGGAAACACGTAGTTAAGCCCCTGTAGCCCCAGAAAGAGTCAGCGTAGGCAATCCGTTGGGCTTTGTGCGAGACAGACGATGCTGTGGTTAATTACGTGTTTACGACGCCGGGCAGCGCTCCAGAGGACTGTACAATGTCGAATGCTGGCCCCCGCCCCTTTTTACTTCCGTTGGTGACGCCCTCACCTCTTTTCTTCCGTTCGTGCCGTGCCATAGCACTGCGCAGCGTGACATCGCAGTGTCGCAGTGTGTTTTGATATCACTGGTGGTCTGTCGTTGACTGTTCTGTCGTACAAGCAAACTCGTGGTGTCATTTCTTTCGCTGTGGTTCTGAAAAGGGCGAAGTTTTAGTGGAGCTCAATGGAGTACACGTTTAGTGAATACACGGACATGTTGCTTGTTTACGGGGAAGCTAGACAAAATGGACGAGCCGCCTGTCGTCTGTACGAAGAACGATATCCGGGTCGTAGGATTCCAGCTCACACCATGTTTGCAAGACTTACTCAGCGAATGCGTGATACTGGTACATGTGCAGTCACAAGACCAAATGCTGGTGCTCCACGCAGGGTTCGTACTCCCAGTTTTGAAGAAGATTTACTTCAGAGATTTGAGGAGAGTCCGGATACAAGCACAAGGGCAGAAGGTTCCGATATGGACGCTGACAAAATGGCTGTTTGGCGAGTTCTTCATGAGCAACTGTTGTACCCGTACCACCTTCAAAACGTGCAACACATGGGTCCGGCGGACTATCCTCTTCGCATAACCTTTTCTCGTTGGTACATTCTAAGAGTATTGAGGAACCCCGAGTTAGCGGTTTTATTCAGCGATGAAGCCAAGTTCACTCAAGACGCAATTCTCAATTCGCACAACAGTCATGTTTGGAATGATGTCAATCCGCATGGAACGTGTGTTACAGCTCGCCAGGAACGTTTTTTAGTTAATGTGTGGGCCGGTATTGTTGACGGCGTACTCATCGGGCCTTTTTTTTCTTCCGCCACGACTTACCGGCGCCGGATACCTCCACTTCCTTCAGAACGAACTACCAGGTCTTCTTGAAGAGGTTCCATTGCATGTCCGACGTGTGATGTGGTACCAACATGACGGGGCACCACCTCATTTTTCCCTGCAAGTGCGAGAGTATTTAAACCAAACATTTCCAAACCGATGGAGACGAGCGGGCCCTGTCGCATGGCCGCCAAGGTCACCGGACCTAACCCCGTTAGATATCTTTTTGTGGGGTTACGTAAAAGGACTTATCTACGCTACGCCAGTAGAAACGGTAGAAGAGCTTACACAGCGAATCATTGAAGCGTTCGAAATCATAAGGTCGACTCCACACATGCTCCAGCGTATCCGTGAAAACATGATTCGCCGTTGCCACCTGTGTCGCTCAAGGTGGGCGTGTTTTTGAGCCGTTGCTTTAGGCTGTCACGTTGTTAAAACGTATGCAACAATTTCAATGTTGTCAAACAAAGCCGAAGCTGTGATTGATTTCAGAGTGAAATTAAAATCTGTGCCACGATTAAAAAGGTTATTTCTCTACTCGAACGCCCACACATCCACAACATAACATTCTACAACGGGTTGCCTACGCTGACTCTTTCTGATGCTACAGGGGCTTAACTACGCGTTTCCGGCAACATGTTTAATGGCAAAAATGGTTGCAAATAATAAGAGCTTTCTACCCTCAAGCGTTGTAACATGAATTTTGATACATTCTGTATATTATGATCAACCGACAGTAACGATAAACTATGGGCGGTATAAAAACTCTGGCAACGCAATGATGTGATCTGGAAACTACCCGAATAAATCTGAACATTTGATTGGTGCCGGATTATAGAATGTGCAGAGAAATTGAATGCTGGATTAAGAAGATCTTTCAGTGTATTAAGAAAGAAATGTTATTTTGTCCTCACCATACACCACAATACTGTTAAAAAAACTAACCAAGCTTGTTATGGTATGAGGGTAATAATAATCATAGTGTACAAAGATTACTTACATTCTGCATATTTTGCTTATTTCCTTTTCATTATGTGTTATAGTATGTAACTTAGGAGACACATAACGGAAGGAAATAGAATATTTAAGCTTCAAAAAAAATCTCTGCTAATTTCATTTTTAAAATCATTATCCTATATAAATGTATTTAGAAATTTTAAAATCCTACCTTTTAAACTGTCAATATTTTATTTAAGTATTTATTTTGATGAAAAATAATATTTACACTACCACAAAAAAAAATGTAGTGACATATATCCGTTTAAAACAAGATCTACACTGGACCTCAGAATACTCTCACTCCACCGGCCGGCCAATGACGACAATGGTAAAAATATAGATAACATATTTTTTGGCAATAGAGTTGCAAAAAATAGCACAAAATTGTTTTTTTTTGACGTGACAACGTCTAATAAATCGATGAACGCCGGCTGCACGCACGAAAAAGTGTCCCGTAACGCACATTGTTTTTCCGCTCAACTGTTGCTTACGGTGTTTGTCTGTGCTGTCATCACTGTTTCTTCACATGGCTGGGTTCACCTGTGCATCTCTGTATAGCCGTTGTTTTTTTAATTTTTATCTGTTAAGTTTCATCGTTGATTTATTGTTTGTAGTTGTGCACAGTAAATTGTTTTTTTATAAATGGAACAGAAATATTCATGTAACCTTAACTATTTGTTAATTTGTTCATTTACATTAAAATAACTGTATCATTACAAAATTGTGTTACCATTAATGCCCATGTTGCCCCAGTACCTCCAATATTTAGTTATTTGCAAACAGTTGTTTGAATAGCTTTCCAGGGATTAGCTGTGCATGTTAAGCACGGTAAAATAAAGGAAAGCCAAAAGTAATATAAATAATTGTTTAAAAAAACCAAAAAAAACAACACGCTTTTATAGAAAATCCAATTAAAAATAGAAAATAAATTTTAATAAATTTGAATTAAAAATAGTTTAAAATTAAAAAAAAATTATGTTATTTAAAAAAAAAGCGTGGGGTGCATTGTGTCAATAGTTATAATTATTTTATTGACAGATATGAGTAGAAGGATTATCATTTTGATAATATCTTAAAAAGCACCCCACGCTTTTTTAAATAACATACTTTTTTTTATTTTACACTATTTTTAATTGAAATTTATTAAAATTTATTTTCTATTTTTTAGTTGGATTTTGTATAAAAACGTGTTTTTTAATATTTTTTTACTGTTATTTATTTTTTACTTTTTAGTTTGGTTTATTTATAAAAGCGTGTTTTTTAAAAAAATTTTAAAACTGTTATTTGTTCCAATCTTCTATTAATTCCGTGATAACTATAAGTAACTGTAATTATTTCCCAAATTATTAATGTGTACAGATGTGTTGATAGTCAAATCTCGATTTTAGAAGCCATTCAAAGATTTTAACGTTATCAATATATACAGTGAGACTTAATGGTATAAGGTTATTGACGAACAAGTGATATCGACCAGTCTTACATACTGTACGAAATTAATGCTGTGAAGCAGGAAAGGATGGAAGTTACGGATTAATTATTACGTGAAGCGTTCCACATTTACTTAACAGGAAATTTGGGAAGGATAAGGATTGAGAAAGGATGAGGAAAGGACCTTCTCAATGAGAGTGTATAGAATATGTGAGAAAAATTCGGATAGCCCGGACTGGGATTCGAACCCAGAGCCTTCCAATGACATGTCAGCTGCTCTACCATCGGGCGCTCGATGTAAGATAAATATGGAACAAAGCGCCCCACGCTTTTTTCACAATAATATTAGTATTTTTCATTCATTATTGTTTTAAGCTTATTTTAAAACTTATTTTTCACTTTTTAGTTTGATGTGCTTTAAAAGCGTGTTTATTAGTTTTTTTGAACTATTTTTATTTTTCACATTTTAGTTTGAATAGAAGGATTGGCGAATTACCAGACGAATTACAGTTGGATTTACGGCACAAATCCCGAAATTTGTTGAAAAGAAAACAAATTTTTTTTTTCAGGTCCGCGCCTTAATCCGCTCGGCCAACAAACCAACTATCGAGATTATATTGTAATAATACTAATACCACGAGTGCTCGAGCTGGAAAGTAGGTGGACGGTACGCATGCGCCGACTGCACGGTTGTCTCACTTCCTCTCACACAGAGGTTGGGTGAGGAAATTATTTAATCCTGTCGATCCTAATCAGGATGACATAAACTTATTAAATTAATGTATTGTCACCGGTCCACGTTAAGTGTACGAAGTTTAGATTAAATCTGTCCGTTTAAAGTGGGTCAAAATCGAGTGCAAAGGATTCGGTTACAAACCTACAAACAAACATCCAGGTGAAGCTAATATAAAGCGTGTAAAACGTTAACTTTAAAATCTTTAAATTTAAAAGCTTTAAAATCAAATAAATAAAATGTATATTCAATAACTTCATGCTTGTAAGCACACGCATATTTTAACTAAACACAGTCTTTCAATATCTAAAATTTATTTCAAAATAACTTTACCATCGACAGTGCAAGTTCTTTACATATTTTTTTACTAGTCTATAGTTATATATAATTACTGTCCAGCGGAACTGTAAGTTTGTTTGCAGAAAATCAACTAAAAAATTGCCAGACTAGCTATACAAATTATATTTCACTGTTATGTAAAACGAACAACGTAAGAACATATAAATTTGTTCGTTACCGAGGTTAGATGTTACTGCACGTACTGCATGTGTTAATGACACACGAAACTACAGTAAACGCGTGGAATATCATGTCAGTGTTAAGAAGACTGCAAGTATCCGCTCTACCACTCTGGTTCTGGGGGTAGAGCGCCTGCCTTGTGACTTGTAGGACCCGGGTTCGCGCCCCGGCTCCTCCAAGGCGGATTGCCCAGACAAAATGGTGGCATTTTCTCTGGTAGGAATACAATCCCTTGTAACAAGTCAGGCTACCAAAGAAACGGTGGGTGGAACAGAAAAAAACCTTCCAGGTGGCTTCCAAATGGGGAGCCCGTTTCTTTTCTTGGGCTCCCCATGCGGTGGCCATTCCGGGGGTTTCTCCGGGGGAACGGAGTTTTGCAAAAATATTTTTTGTAGTTTTGTAGCGTTTTAGTTTTTAGTAACTGTAGCATTCTCATTCCAACATGTTTTATATAAAGCTCAAACAAACATTAAAATCATTTTTTTTGTACAAAAATATTTTAATTAAGTGTGCATCAGTCAGTAAGTGGTTATGTGTTCAACCATTTATCGGTATATATTTTCTTGACGTATTATGACGGTTAAATTATAGTCAGAAACCTTTGTTTTGTAGTATTTTAGCAGTTTTTGACGAAAAAATATTTATAGGCACATGAATTTTATTCCTAAAAATATGATATCTGTAAAACCACATAGTTTTTAATCAGGAAGATCGTCTGTAACGCACACAGTATTATGTGAACACACACACACATGTGTGTTTCACATAATACTGTGTGCGTTACAGACGATATATATATATATATATATATATATATATATGCGCGCCAGTATAACATCCATATATAAATAAAATAGTCTCTTTATTTCAACATGAGCAAAGCCTTTGAAACTTTCCAAAAATTTATTATTATTAAAACATATCAATTTTAGGCCTTGTCGAGCAATGCGTGGTATATATTTGTTTTAATTATCTAACAAATAGACGCTTTGCAGTCAAATTTGCAAATGCAATTTCATAGTATTCAGTGTTCCGCAAAGTAGTAGTTTATCTCAACTTCTCTTAAATTTATTAATGAATAATATTCCAACTGTAATCAGAATTGATCAAGAAAAGATGCTGATTAAAAAATCTATATATATGTTTGTGAAACTATTCAGCAAATTATTTCAGCTGTTATTTCTGGTGTGCGTTTTCTTTTCACTAGACGTTCAATCAGTGATACACATTTTATTATGTACATTATATACTTTTTATTACCATTTTTGATGCTTCAGACGTAATATCTCGGTTTGAATTAATAATTTCAACTTGCAATTATAAATTAGTGACACTTTTAAAACCATTAGTAACTATAAAATTGGTAAAAATTTATAACTCTTTTTGAATAATCTATAAACATTCATTAGAAAATGTTATTTTAAAATTTAATGATCTACATATTTATTTTGTAAACAAAAGTAACCAATTAGTTACTATGAACTTTATCCATCTGTGTGTTGTGTTAATGTGTTTTTGGTTGTTATTCTATGTGCTTACATGGTACCTATTTTTAAATGTATGTGTCATATTTCGTTTATAAGTGTCCCAAGGCACAAAAAACCGAATTTCTTTTTGATCTGACAGTTTCAAAGAAGCAGAATAATATGCTACGCATAGTAAAATTTTTATTACGTAATAGAATAAATACTTAAATTTAACAGAGTTTATTTTTGAAAGACTGCAAACCTGTGTAAAGCCCACCATCATTCGATGTACGAGCCTATGTCTCCCCTAGAGCGCCTATGCTACTTGACCTGTGCTAACAAACTACACTACACAAAAATATTTCCCTTTTTATTTATTTATTTATTATTATTTGAGTGCCTACCAACAGTCAAAGCCTTTAACAGGTAGGCACTTAACAAATATTACATAAAGAAACAACAATAACATACACAAAACACAATGATAAACACAACAATAAAAATGGGACAACACAAAACATAAACACATGACAAAGGACCCTTATAAGATTAAGTAGCTAAATTTGTCAAATTTAAATTAATTCTTATCAATGAAATAACAATAAAACATTATTTACATCAGAAGTTATCATAACTGCAAGAAAATTAAGAATTCAAAATATCTTTCATAGAGAATTTTGCCCTTTGGAAAGGGTCTAAATCTTTCAAAATATCATTACAATTATCAGTACACCGTTTTGATAGCTCATTTTTTATGTGATACGTTCGAAAGGGTCGCATTGTTCTATGATTGAATGAAGGAACTCGAAGACCAATTTTGTTTAATATTTCAGTGCTGTGGTAAACATTTATAAAACAATTTATTACAAAAACAGTATCAGAAACTTTCCTTCTAAACTGCAGTGTATGCGTGTTCAGGGTTTCAAGGATTAGATCGTAGTTAAAATTCTCTGAATTATCATCTATTAAATGTTTGTTATAAATGTATCTGAACAATTTCTTTTGTATATTTTCAAGTCTATTTGAGTCAGTGGTAGTTATAGAGTTCCAGATGACAGAGCCATACTCTAATCTCGATCTTACTAAGGTAAAATAAAGACTAATTATAGAATCAAGAGAGCTAGCCAAATAAGTTAAATATTTTATAAGCCCAATTATTTTGTTTGTAGTCTTTAAATAATTTAATATGGATACTAAAGACCTTAATATCTGAGTTTTTTGTGTCTATCACCCTAATAATGAAAACAATATATAAGAAAACCCTTGAATATTTGCGTTGGATTTGCACTCATTAAATAATGATCTGCAATCACTTCAAATATTTCAGAGTGAAAAATGTAAATTCTATGAAGCTAGTTACATTACGATTTTACGAGTAAGGCCGTTTTCCTCATTCCGTGGAATGTATGAGAAATGTTGGCAGAATTCCCCTTCGTCCATTGTTGTTATGGCAGTCTTCCATTCTGGTACTTTTCCTCCTGTTTTGACAAAGCCAACGGAAAAGTACCATATGTTATTTTTTTAAATCGTCGTAATAACAATGCAGTGCTGCTCCCTATAAAATGTTTTGTAAACATTTCTTTCTTCTCGTCCGCGATCTGGAAATTATTTGTTATTGCAACTATCGCAGTCAGAAGCACTATTTGTAACCTTTTAAGTTAACAGCTAGGGGGTTAACAGCGTTATCTACCGAGTATTATATACACTACTTCTATAGCAATGCCGCTGTACTCATTCCATGGAGAGTATAAAAAAATATGGCAGGATTCCGCCTCGCCCTTTTAAATTATGGCAGTTTACCAAAATGGTACTTTTCCGCCTTTTTCGAAGAGGGCCGGCGGAATTCTGACATGATGGTAGTTTTCCAGTATGGCAGTCTTCCGCGCCCCCGGAGAGTGCAGCCTGCAGATGCCGCACTGCGTGTCGTCAGAGGACGACCCACAGCCCTGTAGTGAAGATGGCCCTCCCTCCACGGTCCGCGGTGAGCTCACCACCTATGCAGCTGCCATTGCTTCATTTACATTTCTTAAACTTTTCCTTATATTATCATTGGTTATGCGAGGATACAGAAACTTTGTTTATGCAAGGTTACAGAAACATTTCTGAAATTCGAAAGATGAATTAGGGTTTTATCTCAGTGGCTTTTGATTTTGATTTGTTAAAATACAACATTTTATGGTTATGAGCAGAAACTTCAGGTTGTAGGAACACCAAGTTTATAGTGAGCTCATAATCACTCGGGTACAGGCTCAAGCTCATAAATTTAAGTAATAACGAAGTGTTGAAATCTATTCAACAGATTATCAGGACATCTTGGCATTCACATCCATATATAGGTAACCATACATCGATGGCATGAAGGTCATTTAAGGCATTGAGTAGTAATATGAATTAGGCTTTGGGGTATGCATGGGTAATAGCGAGAAAACCCATGACTATTAACAAGTCCTCCAAGTTTCCCACTAGTTATGTTATTAGTATTAGAGTAAAAATCGAAATAAAATTTCATAATAATTTTTGTGAAAAATACTAATTTATTTTAAGGAAATTAAATAATGTTGAATGCTCTAACCTAAGTTTTGTGAATTATACACATTTTTATTTACTTGAAAATTCTAAACTAAGATTTCTTAAAGTTAGTTTTTAAATTATTTCGGGCTAACATAGTACTTCATTTTAATACCAAAGAGTAAAATGGCAAAGCCTTAACAATGCCATAACAAGATAATATATCGACACACGAACAGACTTAAAAGAAAAGGAACCTTAAAATTATAGCGTATTGATTAAATTAAGTTTCAGAAGAGGTTTGGGAACAGGATACATACCATAATAAAACTGCATCAATGTTGGTGAGGCCAATGCTTGACTATGCAGCAGCAATTTGGGACCAATCCTAGGGATATAAATTAAGGAACTGGAAAGGGTGCAATGTAAAGCGGTTAGATGGACGATAGGTACATGAAGGATGAGGGAAGGGCAGAAGGGTAGGACACATAGGCCATCAGTGATGACGAAGGAGCTGGGGTGGGACATACTACACAGAAGAAGGAAAGTAGAGAGATTGGTGAAATTTTTTAGGGTGAAAAGTGACGAGGGGGGCTGGGGGATTCTGGGAAACAGGTTGTACAAAGGGGTATATAGAGGGAGGAGGGATCATGGGTGGAAGATTCGGAGAGAGTTGAGAAGAATGGAAAGAGGAAGGCAAGTATTCCTGGTGAGGCCGAGGAGGGAGTAGAATAGGATAGAGGGAAAGATACTGGATGTGATAAGAGGAAAGGACTTGAGGAGGATGCTTCAGAAATTTGGTTGAGTAGGGAGGGGGGGGGGGGGGAACTCCTTGGCACTGGGCGGAAGCCCGATCGCAAGTGTAACAATCAATCAATAAAAAATTGAGTGATTTGTGTTTACGAATGGCTAGATTGTTATTGTGTTTCGTTCATGGATATAATTATTTTATGAAGAAAATTTTTTTTTTTTTTTTTGGAAAATCTTAACAGCAACTGTGCCATAAAAAGGTATTGAATTACTGCAAAGGCCGAGAAGTTGAAAGGAAGTCAGTTCAACACCTTGATCTCGTAAGGGCGATGAGCAAGAGTCGCTCTAATGGTGTATTGGACGGCCTGAGAAAATTCAAGTGCCATCCAATATCAGTGGAATTCACCACTTGGTTAGGTACATCACATTGGGTCAGCCTCGAAGCTGCTTCTTACTTCCAAATTTGTGTGTTCAAATGCAGCCGAGGTTTTTCAACTTTTAAATAGACCGAATAAATCGAATGATACACATTGCGAAACCTTGTTTCTAAGGCTCTGCCTCACGCACGGTATTTGTTATATAGCAAAGTCATAGCCAGGATTTTGTGAAGTAGGTAGTGTAACTGAAATTTAAAAGAAAATTTACTGTAAGCGTTTAAATTAAATCTCAGGGAATAGCAAACTTTTAGAACTCCAACCTTTACAAGCACAAATTTAAGTAATGATTTTGCTCGAAGAAATTGAACAATTCATATTTTGGTTTTTATTCATTTATTTTTATGTCAGTTATTTGATGATTTCTTTCGAACAAATACATAAATACATGTATATACTTACGTTATTACGCGAAACATGCATGTCAAGTCTGTATGAAAGGCATGCTTGCTGTAATTAAATATAGACTACTTGGAAAAAACCAATTCCTGCTCGTCCTGGCCACGGCCTTGCTCTATGCCATTAAGCCTTTTAAGTATTGGCCAGGACCAGCCGAAACGAGACGGACGTGCTGTGAGGCAGGCGGCGGCGAAGACGAGGGAGGCTCGCCCAGAAGGCGGGGTGGCCAGAGACACCGCGACCAGGCCCCGCACCTGGTGGCTCGCCGAAACGCCAGGGAGCGCCGCCGAGTGCAGGCCGTCAACTCGGCCTTCTGCCGCCTGAGAGGAGCGGTGCCCGCGCAGACCTCCAGGTGACTGTCCCTTGTTCGCATCAGCCTGGTCGGTACCACGTGTCTTGCGAATGCCGTCAGCATTTCTCTCAATCAGTTGAAGAATATATTACCTTAACACGTCTTAATATGACTGTTCCTTCCCCACACCAACTGGAGCTTGTCTTCAACATTGGTCTTTGCATTGTCAAAGAAGCTCCCACCTTCAGAAACATTCACGTAACTGCCTCCTTTCGCACCAACCTGGCTGGTAGTTAGACTCTTAAGACTGTCATCAACATTCCACTAAATTAGTTGAGACACCTTGACATAACCTTCCCTACCTATAACTAACGTGGCTCAAGCTTGACATTAAAATTTCCCTAAATTACCTATACGCACCTTTAAGTAACTTTTCCTTGCTCGCACCAACCCTGTGCCATAAAAGTTTATCTTCAGCTCGGTTGTGGCATATCGCCGCCAGGATGACATGAGGTTCCAGCTCGCTTGTCTGCCTGATTGCAGGTCGAAGCGGCTCAGCAAGGTGAAGACGCTCCTTAGGGCCATTGAGTACATCTCTCAGCTGCAGCAGCTGTTGCAGACTCGCCAGGTACATGGCCACATGTCACATGTGCCGGTCAGGAGATTGCATGTTATGACATAGTCCAAGTAACGGTTTTTTACGTAGTTGCCATGTTGTTACGCCCAAAAAATTGCGGGTGTGGAGTTTGACCACGCCCGGTGACGGTTAGTAAATATGAATTATAACCTCCGTCGTTAAGCTGGAGTCACAATGCCACGACCAACACAAGACAAACCCGACAAACCATCGTACAGCATTCCAACTCGACAGATTCAATAGCGCAGGATCACAATTTTAGATTAACGAAATATACATATGGAGCATAAGGTACGATTCTAGACGAGAGGGGTGATGTCAAAAGGGGAAGAGCATTTCAGTGTACTACACGTACCTATATGTCAGCCATTTGTTTACAAATGTATATCAGCTTTACCTATATTTGAGGTTAAGTTGGGGGAAAATGTCAACTCATACCATTACATTTGTGTTATGAAGATTAGTTTTGAACTTTAAATATATAAACATATTACTCAGTAATATTTTGATCTAATTTTCTCCCGAAAAGCTTAACTGCAATCGTTAATAAAAGCAGGCTAGAACAGCTAATACAAATACAAAAACAAAGTCCACCATATTAGTATGTGAAAATCAAAAATTTGTCTGATGGCTAATGCTCCATCTGTATGCTTTCCTAATCTCTGTCGTACAGTGTTTCAGCTTAACAGATTTAAAGCGTAGGGTCACAATTCCACAGCAACATCAAAACGTCAAACATTATTTTGGCTGGTGGAAAATCTTTCTAAGTCAAATATGTTTATAAATATGCAGTATATAAGGCGCTAAAGACAGCATAGAAGAGAAAAGAACATGCTATCTCAGCCCATGCTTTTCTTTGGCTGATTTCTGTAGTCTTTCAACCCAATGTCATACACAATACCATTAGCCTTAAATTTATTAATTAAAAATTTTCCGTTGAACTCGTCTATTTAAAAATTAAATCTTGATCAAAGTACAATAATAACATTGAACATAAATACAAGTATATCCCTTTATACGAGGGTTATTTTTTTTTCAACCTCCGATCGGCTGTAACAAAAAAACGGGAATGAATTGGGAAATTATTTTAATGTCAAAAGAAACGTACATCTTTACTCTATTTTTCCACATAATCACCATGCATATTGGGGCATTTGTCGTACCGATGCACCAGCTTTCCAATACCCTCTGCATAAAATGATGCCTCCTGCCTATTCAGCCACGTTTTAAGAGTGCCCTGCAGTGTGATTACAGTTTCATTTCTCCATGGCATGCCCATTAATCGATACCCTAATCGCTCGTACACGAATCGACACGTCTCGTAGTGTTTACCCCCTTCCACCAACCATGTGGAGCGGCCAACTCACACCTCAGTTGAAGTTTAGTTATGGGAATGTCAACATGGCTACAACGATAAACTGTACGGCGAAATGCGAGCTGCGTGGAGTCATCCGTTTCTTACAGGCAGAAGGGCACACTGCAGCAGAAATCCATCGCCGAATGAGTGTTGTGTACGGTGAAAACTGAATAGGCAGGAGGCATCATTTTATGCAGAGGGTATTGGAAAGCTGGTGCATCGGTACGACAAATGCCCCAATCTGCACGGTGATTATGTGGAAAAATAGAGTAAAGATGTACGTTTCTTTTGACATTAAAATAATTTCCCAATTAATTCCCGTTTTTTTATTACAGCCGATCGGAGGTTAAAAAAAAATAACCCTCGTATATGAACAGGCGAAGGCTCTACAAATGTCACTACAAAAGTGAATGTGTACCCACATGTAAAACGAATTTTTTTTCATCATAAAGATTTACCAATCAGTTAAATATTTTTGTAAATTATTTCTAAGGTTTCCGTTTGGCTGACAGTCGTACAGGTCAACTCGACAGAATTAGAAATAGAATATATTTCTTGCAGGCCGCCGGGGCGCGAATTTTGACGTGTGGACGTCACGGCGACATTGTATGTCAGCGTGTCGGGCCTGTCATGTCGGCTCTTGTGACTCCAGCTTTAAACACAGTCACTTCCGTAAAACACAGTCATTTAAAACTGTTTTCACAATGTAAGCACTGCTCTTCATCCAATGTTTTGGACGTCTAACCAGCAGGGCATAGACCAAGAGCTGGAAAAAAAAAGTGAGCGGACCTTTCAGTACTCGCCAGTGATGTGTAAACCTCGGTAATGAGCAAACTCATGTGTTCTCATGTTGTTCATATTACAAATAAACTTTTCGACCAATAATTTTATTAAAATCCTGTCTATCTGGTTAAAATTCACTAATAATTATTTTTAATTTTCTGCGCACTTTAGAAGTTCTACTTCTGTGGCACTACAATAATATTTTTTACGAACATGGAAGCAGGGCCGCGACGCGTGCCAAGTGCCTGAGTGGGTATTCCAGCGGAGTCTGGCCCAGAGAGCCCCGCATGGCGCCCCCCCTGCCCCCGCGACCACATTCCTTGGCGCTGTTATCTATCCCTTAGCAGCCTGGGCGTCTGCGAGCTTACAAAGAGGCCGCTGCGTGGAGTGACTTGACTACGAGGCGTTTCTGGATGCTTCGGGCGTCGGGTCGGCCCGGGATGACGCGACACGTCGCGGCCACTCCAGTCAGTTCCAGAAAGACGGACGACAGCCAACGGGCTTAAAAGTGGCGACGCCAGCCTACACGGGAGTTCCAACAGGCGAGAGAGTGATGTGTGTGTTCGACAAGAGGTGCAGGCGCTGAACGACGGAACCGTGCGTGTGTGACCGAGTGCTGCGAGACCGCGTGTGTGTGTATGTTGACTGGTGCAGGGTAAGGGACGAACAACTGTTGAGCCTAGCTTCAGTGAGCAGTATGGACTGTGGACTCGACAGATACTTAGCGATTTGTGAACAGACATTGTGTGGTGATTTAATTAGAAATGTAAATATTAGTAGTAAATAAAATTGTATAAAATTAATTGGGCTATCTTTACGAACCCGTTTTCCCCACTCGTAACAATATTAAGCTGAAACATTAAAAAAATATTATATTACTAATTATGCCTCTACGTTTGTGTATTTGTTTTTGCTTAAACGACTATATAATTCTATTTAAAAAAAAAAAGGGGGGGGGGGTTGTCTGTAAAGTCGGTTTACGGACGATAATTTTACGCGATAACGTCATAAGAAAACATTGATGAAAAATTGCATACTTTTTAATTTTCAATTATTATTTACAGTTTTTGCAAATTTAATTTAAATAATTTGTTTAAATATAATCACGAACAAATAGTTAAAAAGCCCGCCTTAACCTGTTTGATAATATAGAAGATTTTCTCGCACGGTGGTTGGCCGGTTCTTGCACGCTAGGCTCAGGCGGAACGTGACAATGAGTCATGCTTTTTCGTGCGTGCAGCCGGCGTTCATCGATTTATAAGACGTTATCACTTCAAAAGTGAAAGTAAAATTCCCTTCATAATTTTTGAACCACATCCCTTGAGATTAGCAAACGCGTGCTTTACCCCTATGCTACCGAGCCTGTAATTGTAACTCCTGGAGTGTTATCTAATATCAATTTTCTTAGGTATTTTAAAACTCAAGATTACTCTTTACTATGAATATTTTAGTTTATTAAATACATTCGGGGTAGTTTCACTATTATAAGGTTTCATTTGTCTCATCAATATGTTTTTTTATATACCGTAATGTTTACGAAAGTGACTTTATATGTTGCTACAAGTGTCCGCCAACTTTATTTTACAGTTACGTTCTTCGACATTCGTTCCGGTTTTTACGTAACTACTCCTACCAATTGCTGTATACTGATAGCTAAGGCTGGGTTCCCGAACAAAAAACACAAGCGAGTGCATAGCAGGTCATGCACACAACTGTGCGAAATCGGTTCACAATTGAAATCTTACTGTTAATTTCAGTCAATGGAATTCCGCGATTTATCCGACATATTTTGGCAGTGTTAGTAAGTACTTAACTATATAAACTGCCAAATGATTATCCCGTGACATCTGACCAGCAATTTTGAGCACAGTTTTTCAGCATATAAATAAATAAGGGTTATATAAAAATTTTGTTAACCACTATAAACCCAACATATTTTTTATTTACAATTTTTGCTAGTGACTAATCATAAATTAGTTTTTAAAGCAGCAATTACACTTGTGCATTGTAATATCTCGACAATTTCTTGCAAAAATACGATTGATAAATATAAACAGTTCTCTAGTCCCGCCAAAATGGTTTCCTACTTTTCTCTCATTGATCGTTGTTCCAAGCGTACGAAACAGAAATAAAATATATTAATTTCCTTTCTATGCTCACGACCTGTCTCCCATGCACACAACCACCCTATGCGAATTGTGAATCATTAGGTTCGAAAACATGGCGGTTAAATCTTGTGCGCACCTCCTACTGTTACAGTTATTTTTGACGTGACAACGTCTAATAAATCTATGAACGCCGGCTGCAAGCACGAAAAAGTGTCCAGTTACGCACATTGTCCCGTTACGCTGTGTCCCGTTACGCTGTGTCCCGTTACGCTCATTGTACGCTTGCGCCGCATCTATCTCTCTTCCATTCGATTGGAACAACCATCGATTTGACTTTTTCGAGGCACATTAAACTTGAAACACTCCCCTTCGTTTCCTACTTTTCCTATCATAGTCCTATCCTTAACAGAATAACACAGATTGGAAGAAGTTAAATAGCAAACATGTATAAAAGTTATACTTAAAATAATCTCTTCGTTAAAGTAATAAACATATTTGAATTAATGAGTGCAAATAAAAGTAAATTTATCAATTAAATTGTAGTTTTCATTTCATTCCTTCTTTGTATCCATACAAAACAGTGATAATTCAATAAAAATGATTCAATTTTATTCATAAAAGTATGCAATCATTTCATCAATGTTTTGTAATGAATCGTCCGTAAACCGACTTTACAGATAACCATTTTTTTTTATTGTTCACCCAGCTTAATATGTCTACACACAAAACAATTCGGCTTCACCCGCACACCATGTAATCATGCAGACGTGGCACTCCTGTGGTCTTATTGTAAACCGCGCCAACACTAGAGGCCCATTTTATGAACGCTCGACGTGTGACTACACTTATCCGACCTGTCTACATGCTGATAAATTTGTGTTTCATAACACCTCTCAAGTTTGAGCAAAATTGTCGCGATTATTGTGTGGTTTTGCGACTATTTTACACAAACTAGTTTCCTTAAAAAATACTTTTGATCTGACAGGTGAAAATCAGACCAATATGCTATCAATATAAGTGACACATGAAGTTGTAAATACAATACGAGTAGCTTGGAATGTTTTGATGCGAATAAATTCACCTACTGCACATTGTCTGGTGCTAGTAAAGTTAGTAATTTTAAACATAATTATAGTTTAGTTAAAAAATATATATTATCTACATCTTTGCCTCCCAATAAGAGGTTAAATATTTGTTACGTATGAAATACCGCACCTGTGGAGCGTTGTGAAGCAGGCCCCATAACTATTAAACGCAAGCTTCGGAAACTAGCTGTGGCCACGGTGGCGGAGTCTCGCTTCATACAAGGGATACCTGGGTCAAACCAGAATTTACCACAAGTGGAAAATGTGGCGGCCTCACTCATTTCGTCAAAGTTCCATTATCTTCCCATTGTACCTAATGATCCGTATGACGATTAGTCAAGTCATCATTCATTCAATCATTCATTCGACCAGACTGGCGTGCACACTTCTCGCCACCTTGCTGGTGCGTGCCTGCCACCTTGTGTGACAGTTTGCTGATGGATTGGAACTGGATAGATTTTATTGTATCATACTCTCTCTCCCTCCCTGAATTACCCCCCCCCCCCCCTTATTTACATGAAAATCTTTGATCTGGAAACCAAAATGATCTGCTGAAACTTTATACGGCCCATATACTCAAAGTGTATTTGCACAACCTACATTTACCTCGGAGTTTTTATGACAAAATATTTGTTGACTAAATTTGACACTGAAGATATTTTATTTTTTGCGATTATCAAGATATTTCCAATGGCTCATATTACATGTATATTTTTATTTATTTATTTTTTTGTTACAGATTTGCGGCTCTTGCAACTGTCGGTAGGATAAGCTGGTCCAACTGATAGAAGAGTCGAAGAAGCACTTTTAGTCGTCTTACTGTTTCAGCTGCTTGATGAGTTCATTATGAAGAATTTCATTCTAGTCATTGCCCTAGTCAAGCGTTATCGTTTATTTAGACTGATATCGCAGGAGAGCTCTTTTGAGCTGAATATTTTATAAAAAGCCAGAATTAAGTCTGTGTTACGCTTCAATTGGTTTTTCATTGGTGTAAGACAATAACTTGCGAAATTGCATAGCCGACGTAAACTAAATAGCGGAAGAAAAAGATTCCAATTAAATAGAGGTTGGGTATGCAAAATTAAATGTAGAAAGAAAAATAGAAATAGTCACATGGTACAAACGCATTGATGTGAGCCGTACAAAATAGTATTTTGAAAAGCATAACAAAATTAGAACTCCATAATATTTTTTAGTACGGACAACTTACGTTATGTGGGAGATAAACCCGAAAGGTGCTATATTTAAGCCTTATTTAGTTAGGAAAACACATTGTCAGATTTTCTCAAACTATGAAAAGTAATATTACAACATTAGTAGTTATTCTTCAAAATAAATTCAACTTGAAAAAAAAAATGGGAACAAATTCATAAGGGAAAATACTTGTAACACCATTACCAATTGATTCCAGGAATTAAGTTAGATCATGTGTTGCCTCTTGGCCTCAGTTTACAAACGAGCTATACGGAAATTTGCCTAGAGCGCTAATATTTTAAGGGGGGGAGGGAGAATTTGAGGTGCTAAAAAAATAGGACAAAAATATTGAGGAACGGAAAATATACCTAAGTTCTTTAACGCTTAGAAATATTTGGCCCTATACCAAATACATTATAAATAAATTTACACTTGTTTAACAATGTGCCGTATAATTTAATTCGTGTTTTATTACGGTAGTCACAGCTGCCGTATAAAACTGCAAAAACCCTATTTTAATTTAAGAAAAAATACAAAGATACCATATCTTTGGAAAACTTAGTATTTAATTGCATATTATGCTGCTTTAAAACTGATAGTAAATAAGATTGAATTTATAAAATTGTATGATGTTTGGCGGGAACTGGAAAAGGAAAGAAAAGTGAGAGGGGGGGGGGGGCGCCTAGAGATTATCTGCCCAGAGCTCTAGCTGCTTGTCTCGTATCGAAGTCAAAATTCAAACTAAAAATTACCAAACAATTATGCTTTAAAATACACTCGAGTCTAAGATAGCATATTAATATTTTTAAATACTCCTCCACCCCATGGCGTATAGTTACTCCAGGCTCCGGAATAAAAACTTCCCTCACTCCGCTTCATGAACATTAACTTTTACATCTATGACTTCATTTTTTTTTCTACTGACGTTGCTAATTATACTGGACAGCGTATAACCATTTAGGTAGGTCATTAGCCAGTTAGGGATCAGGGTTGTGGAACAACAGTGAACAATGCCATCTGTTAAAGTTAGACCAGTGATATTTTTACACCATTATTTGTTGAAAAAAAAAAATCAACAATAAATTGCATTAATAAATGTTGAAATTGAATTTATTTCTCGCCAAAATTTAAATTTCGTGATTATTTAAAATACCAATATGTTTTTTACTATAAATATAAAGCATGTTAGGATCTGCTTTCAATTCCCGCCATTTCGTGCTGTCGTCTGCACTGTTGTGACTTCCTTAACCTTCCGAACTCCCGTGCTTCAGCCGGATTTATAGTCTCCAACCCAGATGCCAAAAACATCATTCCTCAACTGATTATTAACAACCTTGCGAAGTAAAGGAAGAAGGCTCCTTAGAAATTCCAGCTGCCGAAGGCCGTAAAAGGAATGTATCCTATTAATTACTTGCACAGTTTCTTCATGTCATTCTTTGTTTACCTACAGCGTATTCTTTGTTTGCCACAGAACTGACAGAAGCGATCAGTAATTTCATAGAGCGGGTAATACCAAAGTTCACCAGATTGATATTTTACTGTTCACATTACGGAACCAGCAGACCACCGTTATGTCCTGTTATCACAGAACTGGAGCGGGTTAAATGCGGGTACCCTCATCGAGTTGTCGAGGGTTTACAAGTAGCTAAACGAAGTGGCGTAGCTAAGGTGACTGGCGCCCCTGGCCAGACTTGAAAATGGCGCCCCCTCTTGGATTAAAAAAAGAGGGGGGAGGGTTCAGTAACCACGAAACCGTCGTGCCCCCCCCCCCCCCTTCGTTGGCGCCTATGGTGGGGGCCATCCCTGCCACCCGCTTGCTACGCCACTGGCTAAACGCATGCGCACACGTAAGCGCGCGCACTCTCACACACATACATACATACACACACATAAATACACATAAATACACATGCATACACATACAAACACATGCACATACATAAACACACATGAACACACACAGTGCTTAAAAAAATCCCACTCACTCGTCGGACTCACTAGGAAGCTGATCACAAAAGCCTCGATTACATCTGGCGAACATTTTTAAAGTCTCCATTAGAGGTGGTACAATAAATCACATGGACGTAGGTTAACAAAGTATGACTATGAGGAACTGTATAGGTTCGTAATCGCTACGACATAACCCCTTTTCGGCGGCTGACATCTCGAAGGAGCGTTCCTTTACTTCGCAAGGCTGTTAATCATCAACTGAGGAATGAGTTTTGGCATCTGGGTTGGAAACTATACTTCCGGATGAAGTACGGGAGTTCGGAACTTCAGGGAAGTCTCAACAACTGCAGATAACATCAATAAACATGTTTTATATTTAAAGTTTTTAAAAAGACTCATGAAGTTTAAATTTGGCGAGAACCAAACTCAATTTTAATATTTGTTTTTTGTTTTTTTTTTCTTTCAACAAATAATTATGTAAAAAATCATTTGTATACTGCTGGCACTGCTGACGATTGTTCATTAACAAAAAATATTGTAAATGTTAAATTTACCTTTAAAATTAAAGTAATAAAACAAAATGTTAAAGGTGAAAAAAAAAAACCTGACTACGCATGATTAAAACATGACCTCTCGCAAAACTATTGTGAGCGAACTGAGAGTTTGACAAGCTCAGTTTATTCAATCGACACTTAGTGAGTATTGACATTTAGTGAGTGTTGTTTGACGTGCTCACGCTTAAATTAGTTTTCGCCAAAAATTGCCCAGTTTAATCAAAGCTTGAATAAAAAGCCTCAAAACGTTCATCCTAAGCTATTTGGAGAGACTTTTGGATTCTAAATCAATTTACATTTGTTCATGTGGCAAATACTTTCTTGATTATAGATAATTATATCTTCGCTTAAGCAGTTTACACAACTACACTGGCTACATAGGAGAATTAAACCTACGTTTGGTGACATTTGGCCAAGTATGCAGAATTTGTCTGGTCCCGACTCATTGGTCGATGACAAGGTCACATTATTTAGTTAAACTTTAACCTTATTTTCTATTTGTTAACACGTAACTGGCTTAGGGTCTTCAAAAGCACAGTAAGTAGGGGAAGCATGTATGTTCTGGAGCAACAAAACATGCAAATTGGATGATGTGACGTGACTCTCAGTTCTTTCAACCCGCCTTAGCTACATATGCTGAAAAATCAATTAACACTAACCTTTAGGAGGTTTAAGTGGAGCAGGGCAATTAAATTGCCTGCGCGGTTTTAGTTAGAGCTTGTCGATTGGTTGATGGTAGACTTACATTTGAGTGAAATTTAAATTTACCAAATAAATGAAGTGAAATCATTGTGTTATTCAGTTATTCACTTTTGAATATTTCTATACCATTAAAAATTCAGTCGAAATCAGTATATTTTTATAAATTAAAAAAAAAAAAGTTTGGAGAAATTTATTGATGGCAGAGTGCAAAAGCATCGGAATCGTTTGATTTATTCAGGACACGTGAGTTAGTCCCAAACCACGCCCTGACGAACGCTATTTTTATGAGCGTCGAGTATGTTTCCAAGGCGCTCTAACAAAACTCTTAAATAATCTCAAATGTCTCATTCTCTTAAGCCTTTCTCTGCTTAACTGTGCAACATAAAGTTTTTTATGTTACATGCAGTTAATAATACTAGTCATACTGGCATTTCATGTGAGTAATGTAAATTGTGTTGATTAATGCAATTTTAATTTAAATTACTTTCCTATGTACTATTTTAATATCATCGTTAATTTCTAGTTGACCTGTCGATATTGATATTTTACTTACAGTTTGAAAATCAATTGCATGATTTATATGGTTCAGACATTCAAATAAATGTAATAAAAGAAGGCTATAGATATAAACACATATATATATATACACACACATGGATATTTTCGTAATTTTTCAATTTTTTCCATCGACTTGACTATTTAAAGAACAATACTGAGAAATTAAACTTCATAAATAGCAACTGCAGGATTACAGCACAATTCCATGTGAAAACATATATTTTTGTTCATATTGTTACGATCGCGCTTGGCTGCAGTGCTTGGCGTCGCCGCGCTCGTTCAGCCTGTCTGCGCCTCCTTCCACCTGCATCCTCTCCCTGGTATCTCGTGTCATACTATCTCGCGACATCCTGACCTTCGCAGCGCGCACCTGCCTCAGATCGAGTTACTTAAAAGAGGTCGCACTGTGGCATAAAAGGACTCAAGACATGTTTATCGGCACGTTTTGTGGGAACCCGATGCTTGTTGCGGTTATCGGCGTTCTTTGAGCAGCCGCCGCGTCCTTCGACAGGACTCACGACACGTTTCTGGGCATTTCAACGGCGAAGGTCGCGCGATATCTCGGAGACATTCCCGATTGTTCTGGATGGGAACCCAAGGGCTATATAAGGAGGTGGGGCCGACATTCGAGAGAGTCTGAGTGAGTCAGTGAGTTCGGAGTGTTCAGTCGGGAGTTCTCCCGCGGCGGAGTTTCCGGGCGATAGTGCCGCGGGTGCGGCAGAGTGGCGAAGTCCTTGGACGAAGGTTCCAGGGCAGGGAGGGAGTGAGTGAGTTCAGTGGAGTCGGGAGTTTTCCCGCGGCGGAGTTTTCGGGCGATAGAGTCGCGGGCGCGGCGGAGTCCCGAGTGAAGTTCCGAGCGAGGCGTCGAGTGGGAGCTCGGCGAAGGGTGTGACGGCGGCGGCGGAGTGCGGCGACGGACTCCCGTGGCGGAGACCCACGAGGGGTGCTGCGGCGTGAGTTGCGCCGGAGGTGCGGCCCAGCGAGGTGTGTGGAACGAGTGACTGGGGAATTGACATTTCTTTAAGTGTAATTAATTATTGGCCAATTTAGAAGATTATTTGTAAGTGACAAGTAGTGGTAATAAATAAAACTGTGTGTGTGATAAAAATCTTTAATTGGGCTATCCTTTACGAACCAGCAGGAAAATCGTAACAATATATACATGCGCGAAGGAAGCAACATTTTAGAAAAATAGCCGAGAACCAAACACCTGGCGATGTCGCCAACATAGCGAACATAGCGAGCATAGCATTCTGTGTGGCTGAAGCATAAGACTATGAATGCAACAACATGAGTTATTGTGTGTTTATTAGGTGTTAAAGATTAAATATTATGTTTTCGCTGTCCGGTTCCCGCGAAAATGTGCCATGTGCAAAACGAATAAGCCAAGCCATTTTTCCAGCCTAGATGTGCTAGTTTAGACAGTATTTATTAATGGGGCCAAAATTACTGGTTTGAAAACATTGTCTAATAATGAACTAGTTTAAATTGTGACAGTATTAATTATATGCAAAAAATAAAAACATTATGACTAGTAACATTGGTCGATTGCTGCTCGGGTGACAATCGATACGTTGTAGGAAGCTGGCGTTCGGCGCACTGCACTCACTCGCCCTACACTGCACAAGGGAGCGTTCTGGTTGCACATGCCTCTGAGGCACTGAGATGGCATAATGGCCTCTGCGAGCACCGATGGGTGTCATCAATACACATTAGGCAAGCAGATCTTAAGCCGACATATTTAGCGTAGTCAGATGTACACTGGCATACAGTGTGAGGTTTCTGACTTCTGGGTGCACACTCATTCAGTTTTCACTATTTTAAATGTTTTCTTGACCTTATTTTAGATAACCCTTTCCTTCACTCATACGATATTTCAGAAAACTACAGAGTAATTATGGTGACAATACTTGTTGGTAACCTCCTTGGCTCCTTATTAAATTTCATTTCAAATGCTGTTCAAAAAGAGAGAAGCACTCACCTGCATTAATCGCACAATGGCACCACCAGCTTCGGGGTGAATATGGCACCATCACATGTCTAACCAAGCTATAATAGTTTTTAACACGATGAAAGAATTTTATGAATTAGCAGTAGTAAATAAATTAAGGTCTGACAGTAGGAAGCAAAAGGTGATGTATGCCATCTTGTGTTGTGAATCACTGTCACCATATTGGATTACATTAACATTTGAACTTAATCATGACACAGACCACAATAGTTGAGGACCTTGACCACGGACACCAGCTTGGAATTTAGCACATTTCAGAGGCCATCATTTTAGATTAATTTCTGCCAGTTTGGATTCTACAACATTCCACCATCTTGAATAATGTCACAGCCACCATCTTGCCTGCCATTTTGAAAAGCCATAATTGTCACCAAAAAATTATAACTTTTTATAACTATTACAAACTTTGAATAAAAGATTCTTAAGTGATGGACATTAGAGGCCTCGGGTCGAACCTGCTGATTGCAACAATTAATTATCTTTCCTTCATTGTGCCCACAAAAACATACCGACCCCAACTACTATAAAATATCGCATAAAACATTTTTATTCCTAAAGCACAGACACTAGTGAATTTTTTTTTACAAGACTGGAACGTTGATTTGCTTTTAAAACACATATTTGCAGGAAGTATGTTCAACTAATCTAAATTAAAATTTTAACTGAAGAATCTCGTTTCTGTATAATGATGGTATATATATGTTAACTCATGGTGGCCAAATTTGAGTGTTTTCTGATACCAACATTATAATATTAAGGTGCCATAAACGGTCATAGTCACATTTTGTTTTACATTATTTTTACGTATGACGACTTATTGTTATGATGAGAAGTGAGATCAGTATTCAACTTACTGTAAAAAGTAAAACCTTAAACTAAATATCGCAAAGACAAAGTGTTTATCAGGATCAATGTTGCCAATAGACCATTATATACCTACGATGCATATGAAGGAGTGATGATGGATGTTGAACTATCTGGCCCATAATATTTTTTTATTCATGCTGGGTTGAGTAACTAGGGTCACTTTTGCAGCAACATCTATCATCATCCACCTGTAATCTTTAATAGTGCTTTTAGTTAAAACAATGCTGCAGTAGGACACAAATGTGGCAGACATATAAGGATAGTGATACACAGATCACCACAGGCATAGATATTAGGTGGTCAAGGGGACCCTCCCTGAGGGGGCCATCTCGTGCTGGTAAAAGTGTGTCTGTGAGTCAGGTTTGATGTCAAAACTAAGTATTTTGGAAAACTTTCTGTATATTTTTAAGTTTCCTTCTTATTATACGCATATAGGCCAAATATGGGCAGTACACAGCATACAATAACCCTATCCAGTGATGACTTGTGTCGGTTAAAACCCACACACTAAACCCTCGGGTCATGGTGCCTACCTCATGGAGCTACAAGCAGTGCATGTTTGCCCCCTTCAGCAGTTTGTGGAGCGACCAGACCAGTGGAGGCTTCCTAAATGAACCTGCAGAGCCATGAAAGTATGCTACCTTAATTGCTGGTAGAGCAGTTGGGCGGAGCTGCAGCAGTGTCATGTCACTGGAACTGTGTGCACTGTCTCGGCAGCTGTAAAGCAGCCAAGCCTTAAGGTAGTGGTGGTGTGGCACCTTCAGAGACAGGATTGCTCACCATCTAGCCAGCTAGCAGAGACATTGAACACAGCAATATTTTTGTAGTACCTGGAGAGGCGCGATCTGGCAGATAAGTCAGACAAATCGATAACTTTGTAGTACCTGCAGAGGCGCGATTGTGTGTTGCCTCGGCAGCTGATAGAGCATTGGGATGGGGATGCAGTGGTGGCATGTCATCAGAAGTGGGGCATGCTCTACACTTCAGCAGCTTATCGAGCAGCCAGGTTGAGTGACAGCTTTGTAATGGCACCATCAGAAGCATGAGTTTGCATTGCATAGGCAGCTGGTAGAGCAGCCAAGCCTAATAGTGGTGATTGGCAGTGCATAATCAGGTGCGAGTGAAATCTGCCTCGCTAGCATAGCTAAGCAGCCAGGAAAAACAGTGTGTGTGTTGTTGCATCTGCAAAAATTCAATAACTGCACACAGCCTAGACCGCTGGTTGAGGAGCCAGGCCGAACAACAGCATCATACGCCTGCAGAGGCATGATTAAGCATCAACTTAGCAGCTGATGGAGCAGCTACATGAGTAGGAGCTTCATAACTTCTAAAATGATGCGAGTGCCTGCTGTTTCAACCTGCTGGTGGAGCAGCCAGATCGAGCAACAGCACCCTGATTTTATTTTGGAGCAGTTGAGCCAAATGGCGGAATGGTTTCAAGTAGAGGTGCAAGTGTATGCCACCTCAACAGCATGCTTACACTCCCCAGTCAGCTGGGGTCGCTTTCTGAGGCTAACATTTGTAGTTCCCAGCATACACTGCTGGCATTGCAGAGACTGTCCTCCATCACATCGATCTTGCATGCATCCCCATTACGAGACAGTTTTCTGCTGCTGCTTTGCTGCATCGCTAGTGGTCCTTTACCACCACTGTCACTCGTTCGCCATAGTTGTTCGGGTAGTGACTCTGGGCCGAGCATTGCTGGTTCCTGGGACTGCTGCTATGTCTTCATCTTGCCTGTGGCCATCAGAATGATCCTCCCCAGCAGGTACAAGTTCTGTTTTGTTGTGACAGCCTGCCACATGTATACCTCCACTGTTCCCATGCAGAAGGGACTGAGAAAACCCTACAGCTCCTCGTGCACCAGCATCTTCACATCTGGTATTGCATCTCTGCGGATTTACCGATTGGCAATATATTGGTAAAGTTGCAGATTACCTGCCATAAACTTTTATACTGTGACATTGTCCCTCTGCATATCGCTGTAGAACTTGGCTTTGCAATTTAGGATGGTTCAGCTGTCGGTGAAAGATTATGTGAGTCAATGTGCGAACTCATGCCACTGCATATCGTACCTTTCCCATAAGTCCCCCATTTTTATGCTTTTCCATGCAGCTGCTCACTTGTGTGCTGTGCTCATTTCTCAACCAGCACACTGTATTGCAACAGATGTGTCTCGCACTACTGCAGAATCTCTAGCGGGTTCTGATGTGCGAGTCGATGGAATCAGGTAGTACTAGACATCCTGTTCGGTTGGCAACCTGTATTGCATAAGCTACATGTATGTCACTTGTTTGGGGGAGGGATGCATACAAGCTCATGAGGTCTGGTGACGGTGGCTTCCAGACTGACAGCATTGTAACAATGTGGTTTCCCACAGAGTTTTTACACACATCATATTGCCTCTTCCTTGGGTCCATGCCATATGTCATGATTAGGAAGTCACTTCGGTTTTGTCCAGTTACAGTTTATGTGCATGACAATTCACTTTACTCATTGTCACTCCAAGGTTCCTTATAAGCACTCCCTTTCTCACTTCCTGCTCTGCTCCACAACACCACTGTGGTGTACAAACACATGTGTCCCACTAGCATAGTTATCCTGTGACCAAGTCCATCCATCAGGGAAAATGACACATTGTGAATGTGACAGCTCCGGCGCATAGGATCATTGTTTACAAACACATAAAACAGCATGCAACCTATTTGTGTGCTCAATGCTACCTGAAGGGGTCCTCCCTATTGTTCCGACCATTATAATAGCGTTGTTTGACAATGTCCGTACCTTTTACACACCTTAAGGTTCTCCTGTGGACTTGATGTTGAAGTTTGTGGACTTGACATTTGGGCTGCCAAGTGGTAAATGCTAGTCTCTTGCGGAGTGCGGAGACATGGCAGATATCTGTCGGTAGCATCGAAGTTAGAGTTTGTTGATCAGTGCCAGCTCCCTCAATGGGAGCAGCCTCCAACAGGGAGGTGGGCCTTGACCATTTGACCCATGTGGCTTACTGAGGGATGTCACCCTTGCTGGAGAAACAATGCTATACAGCCTAGCCTGAACCCTCACAGACCCGTGTGTTACAGGCCCGTATATATGCCCCTCGCTATGCTAGACACATTATGGACACTTGCTGGGATATATTTTTCGAGGTTAAACATTGTTCACTCATGAGGTAATAGTGTCTACATGTACTTAAAAGTACAACTGCACAGTACTCCACACATTTCTCTATTAAACAGTAATTTGTTTTGATGCCATCCCGCCTGTTCAACTGATGCACATGTGGTTCTTTGCCCAGAGCACCAACAAACGAGATATTACATGCGCTAGTACATGAGACTCTTCCCAGTAATGATTCTTGGCCACGAGGCTCCCAAAGACTTTCCAAAATTAAGCTGCTCAGGATGCTATTCTACTTATGAAATAAAAAAAAGAACTATGTTTTTTACACACCTAGCCCTCCAAAACATAGCCTGTCTCATGTGTGGAGCTGAGACTCGTCCCAGCACATTGGGGATTGCTAGCTCTCAATTAATTAAGCAGCCATTACTTGGTTAAATGAAGATTAGTGGTTACATGATGTATGGCCATACAATATAACCCGGGTTATTTAGTTGTGAATACATAAAGCACTAAGTAATGGGCCGCGATGGCTGCCAAGGAATTATTACAGAATACATAAACCCTAATCACAGTTACAAAATATCATTAGCCAGCTTTGTGTCTTGGCACCGAGAAAAAAGTTACATTACACTTAATCACTAATACAAAGCGCACATGGAATGTTCGGTTCTTGAAAGTATGAAGATTAATGCCAATGCTTATATTATGCCCAGGCAGAGGGCCATTGTAAGTCATGAAAAATGTGGATGCAGTACATGGCCCAACATAGAAATCCCAGGTGAATAAATTGTAATAAAGTATGATTTCATGTTTGGCCTGTGGGTGGCCCAGTGCGAGCTAAGCTAGATTGCCTTGTGACTAAGTACAAATTTCTTAAACCAAGTACCACACCTCATGGTCAGGTGCAAACAAAGAATTACACATTAAGTTGAAAAACTTATCCCAGTCGAGGCTAGATTAAGTAGTTACATGGCTTGTGGATTAGAGCCAGTCCAACAATGGCTCAGACGCAGCATAGCGCATTATCCTAGCTTTTGTAGCGGTTCTGCCACCGCGTAGTGTATGTGTAGGGAGTACAGCATACCCATGCGTACCACCGGAGAAGTCCGTGGATTAAAAGCCAATATAATATAAACTGTGTTGTCTACGATTATTCCGCACCATTCCGTCCTCCACATGGCCGAGCGGCCTCACAGCCAAGTAGGCAATTTCAGAGTAGATTACCAGCCGCGTACCTGGCGGGGCACGCGGGGCCAGAGTACCCACGACCCATCACCAACAGCCTAGTGTCACACTAGCCTGCCCCCCCCCTCCTCATCACCCAACGCGAGGACAACAGCAGCACCACGATGCCCGTAACGCCCGTCAGGTACTTCCTGGGCCTTCTACAGAGGCCGGGTGACTGCAATTTAATGTTAAAATTTATTTTGTTGTTTAGTTACATATATTTTTACTAAACTAATATCTACGGTACCTTATCCTGAAGCTGCAACAGAGTGACATTTCCACAAAAAAATTAAAAGAGCAGTTTTTCAGTTTTTCATTATCTGAAATATTTTTTTAATCATTTTGTAAAGGCTCGTTATTTAAAAAAAGTAGTTATTCAGTACTAACTGTTATGGAGATACTATTTTAGGGTAGTTATACTTGAAAAATGGTAATACCAAGTTAATGGTTAGTTAAGTTGACACCAACCGCCAGTGCTCCCTCTGGTTCGCACAGGCCGTTGTCACAACAACACTTACTCTTAAGTGCATCGAACACGCCCGAGCGTGATGTCCGCCGAGTGGGTGAAAGTGCACCGCGACGAACACCAAGTCGATTAGAGCCCCCAGCCGGGTGTGGCAATGTGCGAAACTAAATCAGTAATTATTCTTTTAAATCAAAAACAACCAAATTAATAACAATTAAAAGATAATTAATTCAAGGGAAATTATGTCCAATTGTATAATAATCATATATTGTGAAATATGTCATTTAAGTCCAAAACTGGTCGGAGCTGTTTTCCCGTGCTTCATGTGTCTCGGTGCGAGGTCGCACGGCGCTCTCGCATCAGTTACAGTCGGGAGCTCACAGGGGTCGGTCGCTCCGCGAACGCAGAGCCTTCAGATTTCGCGCCACATCCAAGTCTCAGCCATAGAGTAAGTTCTTCAAATCCTTTCTCCAGCTCTGCGCCGACCCCACTCAGTCGTACATCACTTCGTGCGACTCGTTACTTAATCATTTAATCCCAACAGGGAGATTTTCAACTCTTTACGTAATTTTCATGTCCAGAGTTTAAGGACAGCGTAAATTAGTCTTATGCAGTTTTAAGGCTTCGAAGCCAATTAATCATTATCGTCAAAGGCTCCTAGCCAGCCTCGTGTGTTGAGTTCTAACTCGTTAATCTACGTATTTAATTTTCATCTTATTTAAATGTGTAACATCTAACGTGCAATCTAACCACGTAATAACTGTTTCAAGCTGTAATAAGTGACTGTGACTTTTATGTTTTCATCGAACCGGGCCCACGTACTTTTTGGGACTTTAATGTTTTGTAACAGGTTAGATTACAAATAACTTTAGAACGTTCATTTGTGCTCTTTTACATGTTAACGTCAATGCCTGCATAAGCTGTTGCAGCATAGTAGCTCCGCGACTATCCGCCGCATCCTTCACGTCGATAACGGCCACAGTATAAGTCCGCACATAACATTTTGCCACCTATCCTGGTCGCGCGCATCGTCTACGCATAGACTCACGTGCCGCGATGGTCAGACAACAGACACGGCCAGTACTTGGACCAGTGTGTGTAACAGTTCTTAATAAAGTGCAGTGTTGTGTCAATCAGTTTACCATTTATTTATAAGGCGTCCTGGGTGGCCTGAACAGCCCGGGTAGATTTCGAACCGCGACGCGCTCCTGCCTGCAGCCACGAGGCCGAACCCCCGTTAATTGCCCCTGAGATCACTTTTCATATCAATAATTACTTAAAAAACTTAGACAGGCAGCGGGAGTGGTGTCAAAGATAGGAAAACTATATTAAAACTATGGTGAAAATGATTAGTTTAGGTTAGCAACATAAATAATATTGTAAAATACGTTAAATTGTTTCTTATGTCGTATTAGCGAAAATAACTGTACAAATGTAGCAGAGCTATTTTAAAAAAACAGTTTAACCTATTTTTGTATTATTTTGAAAATAGTATATTATTAAATCGTTAGATACATTATGGGCGCGGTTACACGGGACCCTGAACTACTTCAGGTGAACTTGTTTAAGTAAACACGTTTACAAACGCGAAAGTGTACGGTTACACGGTAGTTGCTGAAAAGTGTGTTCAGCTCTAAAACCGATTGTCTACTGTCAACGAATGTCTGTTGTTGATCTCTATTTTGTATCCAGAAAACGCGGGATTTTCACACTTGTTTATACAGTATTATCAGCAGAAATTGAATGTGTTTTCATATTGCTCAACACTTTTTTACAAATCGGGAATTCAAACAACATGCACAGTAAAACAATTTAAACTTATTTTTTATTATTGTTTGAGCGAGAGTGTTAAGTTTTAAGATAATTAAGGTCAAGATCAATTTTAAAAAAGTATATAATTACCTTTTGATATTTTTTTTTTTTGCATTCGGTAAAATATTACTCTAACTTGTGCCAGGAACACTTTCCATCTTGAATTTCTGGAAAGAACTGTTTATATTCTAAACAGCCAATCAGAGGCTAATGTAGAAGATATGTCGTTCTGAACTACTTTGCCAACCTGTTTAAGTTAAATGAGAAATGGCCTCGAACGAAACATGTTCAGACTGTGTGTAACCGCACTCAACAGCTGAACATGTTCACCTGAAGTAGTTCAGACTCCCGTGTAACCGCGCCCTATGTCTTAACGTTCAACTTGCACAAGAAAGACAAATGTATAGCAAGTTCTTAATAGAAGGTGTCCATTTTTGTGTTTGCAAAACACCTGTTTTTCCAGGTGTGATTCAAGAGTATTAAAACTTCTTCACGTCAATGTACAAACACATTTCAAATTCTGGAGTTTCAGTGCTCTGTGTGAAAAGTAGCAGAATATTTAACGAACGAGTCAAGTCGACAAGGTTCGTATATACTCGTGTATTTTCGGTACGTCAAACAAGCTGTCACTTGAGCACAAAGACTTCATGAAGCTTATTTTATTCGTGTACTTTGAAACATGGATATTTAAATCGCTACCTTGAGAAACATGATGGTCTTCACCAAAATAGACTCAAGAGATTGCTCAAGACACGACTATTAATAACAGCCTAGGACCTGGGCATTGCCTACTGTCTCTCGCTTGGTAGCTCTCGTGGTGTGCACATAACTGGGGAACAAGCTGACTGCTCTTCCTGGAGGTTCATTGCCTCTGACAGTGCGGAAAGTGCGTGAACAAATTTGTGTACATGGCGAGTGCCGAGAGGCAGCGACCAACTGCAATCGAGCGCGTCCTGTTGGTGGCGAATACAGGGGTCCAGCTGTGATGAGCAGCTGGATTTGTTGGAAATATATAAATACCAACTCGTGGACCATCTGGCGGGAGGGGCAGTTGCTTTCGTGGCATGCCGAGGATCAAGTGACGGCGGAACTTCAAGTTGGACGGCGCGCTGGGCCTGGAGTGTTGGCACTGCCAGCGATGCAGCAGTAATCGACGAGAGCCTGGCGTTACACACACTTCTAAAGCTGCACATCGTCGGCAGGAGGGGAAGAGGAGTAGTGACCCTCGGAACCTCGCGCCATGCATGAAAGGTCCCGGTGCGTCGGCTGATGGAGAGAGAAATCTGAACGAGTGAATCGGTGAGTGACTGGAGCAACAGTCAGCTTCGGGGGCTGCACAATCGCATGGGGCACTGGATGTCTGCGGGAGCGGACTGACAGAATCCCGCGCGGTTGCCTGCTAACTAACATCTTTCCCACAGCGGAACTCTACACTCCTCACGATTATATGCCTCCTTGGCGACTGGCCGGGCACATACCTGTTGGGGGGTCACTGTCCTGTCGCGCGCGGCTTTGGAGCTGACGTCGTACCGACCATGGCCGTTAAGCCCGTGCTCCGCACCGCCAGTACCATATCCCATTTTCGGAGCGTGCCCCTTTGCCCAGCCGGAATGAGTCAGGCGAGCGCCTCGGGCGTGACCCCAATAGACGTAATGTAACTAACTTAAAGGTACGGAACCCCGGAGGCTCAAACCCATAATTCAATTAAGCGAAAAGCCATTAGTACGAAATTACTAATTACCCGACATGTAATAAGTGCGTCGTAGCCACTCCGGGCGAGTACACCACGCACGGAGCAGACAACAAACCTCATTAACAGTCACTGCGGCCACTGGCCTTAATTAAAATGCCCGTGACTATGATCAAGTTAGACTAGGAGAAATCCCTCTAAAACAATTCGCAGTGGGACAATATGTTAGTAAATTTACAGTCGCCAACTTGATGTCACAATTTGAATAATTTGCCGTTGTCCGTGGTCTCGGGCTCGAGACCCGGTGCGGCTCCTAGCGGGAATGGCTGTTGTCGGTGTATTGTTTCCGGGTGGGCGCCAGACTAGCTCTGTTTCTAGTCGATAGGTGGGTTGTGGGGTCGGTTGCCCTGCGTGGCCCACTAGGACCGTCGGCGGTGTTGCGTGGGTTATGGGGAATTCCCTACTTGGCGGTGGTTGGGAGTCGTATGGTTAATTAATCAGACGCTGAAGTGATGCAACAAATGACGTGTGTCGTTTATTCATGCGACTGTGGGCTTGGTGTAATACCTTTGATTACACGCCACGTCGTACAGAGGGTGACGTCACACAATACAGAAGTTACACAATTACACAAAGTTAGTTTGAAAGTTGTCGCGGCCTCGTCTCTGGTGAAGCTGTGGAGACGGGGTGGACGTCGCTCGGTCGTTCAGTTGTGTTGTTTGCCCGGCGCCAGCTCTTGGGTAGAGCAGCCTCACACTCTGAGGCGGGAGTGGACCATTCGGCCCAGTGCAGCTGACCGAGGACGTGCTGACAAAGAGTAGCTAGCAGGAAGATTGGGTGTAGAAGAGAGGATGCCCACGGTCTCACGAAGAGTCGCTAGCGGAAAAGATGGAAGTTGGAGAGAGGGATGCCCGCGGTCTCACGAAGAGTCGCTAGCGGAAAGGATGGAGGTTGTAGAGAGGGATGCCCGCGGTCTCGCAAGGAGTCGCTAGCAGGAGTGTAGGAGAGAGGGATGCCCGCAGTCTCACTAAGAGTCGCTAGCAGAGGATTGCCCGCGGTCTCACAAGGAGTCGCTAGCGGATAGGTGCGAGAGAAGGAGAGAGAGATGGAAAGCCCGCGGTCTCACGAAAAGTCGCTAGCTGAGGAAAGGAAGATGAGGAATTCAAGCCAATGATACCACTTTTGCCTGAGGTAATATTTATTCTCCCAGATTGGCTGGGAGAGAGGAAAGCTCACAAAGGTATTTCTACTCCCAGATTGGCTGGGAGAGAAGAGCTGTCTAGGCTTGTTAGCCTGCACAATTTATACAAGTTTCTTCTAGAAACATTTGTGTTAAAGTTTTACATATTTCTATCTCTTTTGCATGATGATGATCTTTTGCATTTTACAATATTATTTCCACATCTACAAAACATACTTCCAGTATACACTTAATAATCTACCTAAATATTTACAATAATAACATATATAAAATAACTATGATACATTGTCTCTTTATATTTACACTGCCATCTGGTGACGAGTGGTAGCACTACCAGGGCCATGGCTGGAGTGTTGCGCCGTGGACAGGATTGTGACCCGGGTTTTTTGTTTAATAAAGAGGAGGTACGACGTCAGACGCCCCCCCCCCCCCTGGAAAAGCCCGGGTCTAGGCCGTCCGCGCGCCCTCCATCAGGCACATGATGCCTTCTCTCCTCGTAGTTGCGAGCGTCAGGGCCGGCCTGCTGGTTCCGGACTCCCTGGGTCGCCATTCACCAGTGTGTCCAGTTCGCTGCCTGTGACGTAATCTGCCAGGTACAGTGGGGGCCGGCGGCGTCGTCGGCGGTGTCTCTGGTTGTCCTCAGCTGGTTCCTCCACGTTGACCCGGAATTCGGCATCGGCGAGGGAGGCCCCATGCCCCCATCCACCTCGGGTAGGGGAGGGTGGTTCTGTTGTCTCAATGTCTTCCGGTTCTGTCACCAGGGGCTGCTCCTCTGTGGTGTTTACGCCCGCCTCTGGTGTCCCCGTGACATCAAGGATCTGCATTCGTGCCGGGTGCCTCTGGTGCTGTCGCCTCGGGGTCGTGGTAGGGGCTTCTGCAGGCCTCTCCATTCTTGTCCTTGGGCTCGGTGTTCCCTGGAACAGATGCTGCATTCCTTGGGGTGTGACAGATTGGTGGTTGTACGGCATCGGTCCTGTCACATCTGGAGTAGGGTCCTCCATGGCATTACCCCCTTCTGGGAGTTCTGTTTTCCGGATGTGGTCCCGGTGTACTTTTCGCCTTTGCCTACCCCGGCGCACCAAATACGTACTTTGACTTAGCTGCTTCAGGATGCGGTGTGTCCCGACCACCTGGGGCTCAGTCCAGCACAGTAGTTCCTAATTGCATTGGACAGGGGATGTGTGCGGACATACACGTGGTCACCGGGCTGTAGCTCCGGTGGTTGTCGTGTGGTCTGCGGGGTTATCTGCTGAGTGTAGGCCATCTGGTGTTCTCGCGCTGTTGTCAGCTCAATCGCTTGCCGCTGACAGCGATCCTCGGGGTCTTCCACTTCATCTGTCACTCCGTGGGCCGTCCATTCGCTGGGCATGGTCCATATCTCATCCAGTCCTTCTGCTTGCTTTGCTCGTCGACGCTCAGCATCTGAGGAGGTGCATTGGGCATCGAGAACTCGTTGTTTGAGTTCGATCAGGTCCGCTGGAGGTCGGTTATCATCTCCCACAGTGAGCAGGTGACAGGTCATGTCTCTTGGCCTGTGGTCGTGTGACCTGTGGGAAGGTGGTATGCTTCCTGGTGTATATACTGCCAGGCGCTGACGTTTACCTAAATTTACCAGGCCTGATGCTGGTGAAATCAAGGCATCCTGCTCTACCAACCATGGCTGTCCGAGTACCAAATCTTCTCTGAGTCCTTCTACCACGACTGCTGAAGTTTGGGTCACCATCTCCCGTATACCCACAGTGATGATGGCATCTCCAATGGCTGTCCCGGTTCCAGTGTTCGTAGCAAGGCGCAGGGCACAGCGTCTGGGTGTGATATCTGCGGGCGGTACACAGTGCTGGGCGACGAATACATGGCTCGCCCCTGTGTCTATAAGTGCGGCAGTCTGTCTCCCGTTCAGGGTGATGGGGATCCGCATCAGTCGGTTTTCTAGCATGGTGAGCTGCCCCAGTTGTTCAATGTTGTTCTCTGTGGCTTGCGGCAGGGGATTGGCTGGTACGGGGGTTAAGTCTGTAGGTCCTACACCCCCTACTGCCCGTTTTCCCGCCAGTTGTTGTTGCTGTTGGTGTCTCTGGCAGTCCTGATGCCAGTGATACGTGCCCTGTGGGCATCCAAGACGGCACTATGGTGGTCGGCCTCCATCGCGCCGATTGCCTGCATTCCGCCATCCTGGAGATGTGTTTTGGTCTGTCCCACCAGGTGGGCCCTCGATCGCCTGTGTTGCTGTCAGCCATGGACGTTCCTGCGGTATGGCCCTGCTTGTCCCTGCAGGTGCTTCAACCTGATGTCTGGGTCCTCGTTCGGGGATAGTTGTCCCGGTCCGACGTCCCAAGAGGTGTCGTAGGTTGCCTTCTGTAGCTGTTGCCTGTCGTACGTAGTCCTCTACTGTGCCATTGCAGTATGGCCTGAGGAATGGTTGCAATTCTTCTCGCATTAATGCAGTAACTTCTGGCAAAGTTTGCTCGGGGTCTTTTCCTGGGGCTATGCGCCGGTACAGCTTCAGCTTGTTTGCAACGAACTGCTCTACTGACTCTGAGTCCTTTTGGGACTCGCCGTAGAAGCGAGCCTTACAGCTCATGACTGCCATGCGGTCGTCAAAGCGCCATGTTAAGCGGGTAGCGAACTCCTGCCACTGCATGTCATAGCGTCCCCACAGGTTCCACCACTCACGAGCTTGCCCGCGTAATTGCTCACTCGTGCGTTGTGTCCATTCTTCAATATGCACTCCGCATTGTGTCAACCGTCCCTGACACCACTGCACAAACTCGCATGGGTCCTCATGCGCTAGCCCACTGAACTCTGGTAGCACTATGCGTCCTGTTGCGGTAGCTGTCCGCCCCATATGCACGTTTGGTTGCACTGCTGGGCTTGCAAGTACCTCCCAGTCTATGAGGTTTGCCCCTGCCTTCTGTGTTGGTGCCTGTGTGGGCCTTGGTGTTGCTATTGTATCCCAAACCAATGTACCCATTGCTAACTCTGCTCTCACTGGTTTGCACTCAGATGTGTTGTGCCACTGTTCCTCTCCTGTCATTAGGTCAAAGTCCCTTGGTGGTTGACCTGTTTCGCATGTGGTTGTCAGTCTGTGTGGTAGCATTGTGTCACGAATTTCTACAAGTTCTGTCCTGCACACATTCTTCTACACTTGTTTAGTGAATATACACACTTCGGGTCACCGAATCCTGCTGACTGTTCATGAACTCTGGTAGTCTCGATGATGGAGTGCCACACGTTCGGGCGCCAAATGTCGCGGCCTCGTCTCTGGTGAAGCTGTGGAGACGGGGTGGACGTCGCTCGGTCGTTCAGTTGTGTTGTTTGCCCGGCGCCAGCTCTTGGGTAGAGCAGCCTCACACTCTGAGGCGGGAGTGGACCGTTCGGCCCAGTGCAGCTGACCGAGGACGTGCTGACAAAGAGTAGCTAGCAGGAAGATTGGGTGTAGAAGAGAGGATGCCCGCGGTCTCACGAAGAGTCGCTAGCGGAAAGGATGGAAGTTGGAGAGAGGGATGCCCGCGGTCTCACGAAGAGTCGCTAGCGAAAAGGATGGAGGTTGTAGAGAGGGATGCCCGCGGTCTCGCAAGGAGTCGCTAGCAGGAGTGTAGGAGAGAGGGATGCCCGCGGTCTCACTAAGAGTCGCTAGCAGAGGATTGCCCGCGGTCTCACAAGGAGTCGCTAGCGGATAGGTGCGAGAGAATGAGAGAGAGAAGGAGAGAGAGAAGGAAAGCCCGCGGTCTCACGAATAGTGGTGGGCAGTGAAATCCATACCTGTTACTTTTTCACCGATATCAAAATTTCACGGGTATACCTGCGACCAGTTTCTACAAGTATCAGTGAAATTCGGTGAAATTGATTACCTACAGTTATACGACCACTAGTTTTTAGTGTCCACATAATCGTTGAATTAAGTTTCTGACGTTTTCAGTCTTAGTACAATCATTTTTTTATGTATATATTTTGAAGTAAAACTGTATGTGGAGTATACGAATTGCATACTTGTAATAATTACAGTAAAAAAAAATCACCGTTAACCGAATGAAAGCCTAGCAGAATATCACGGAAGAAAATGAATTCTCATAAATGTTTTAAAATTAATATGTGTTCGTTATATTATTGAACTGAAAGGACAGGGATATAAATATGGAATCAATATTATTAAAAAAAATTAAAATAATAATTATGAAGTATTTTTCAATTTTAACTCGAAATAAACTCAAAACAAAATGAAAGGTTTCTGTGAAAAACATTGCATGTATTTAATTTCATCATTCACCGAGTGGCAGTGATTTCACTTATCCCCTTTATTTCACCATTTTTCGGTGCGAGGAAGCAGTTTACGATTACGAGCATTACTAGAGAGAGATTTAACCGTTCACCGTTTAATTTCACAGGAACCTAAATTTCACTGGAACCGATTTCACTGATTCTGATACTCAAAAGTAACAGGTAAGCTGAGGAAAGGAAGATGAGGAATTCAAGCCAATGGTACCACTTTTGTCTGAGGTAATATTTATTCTCCCAGATTGGCTGGGAGAGAGGAAAGCTCACAAAGGTATGTCTACTCCCAGATTGGTTGGGAAAGAAGAGCTGTTTAGGCGATTTTTTGTCTTTTTTTTTCCTAACCTAACTAAAAACTAAGTGTGTTTGGGAGGGGTCCGGGTTAGGGAGGGACCTAAGTGTGTCTCAGGCCGAAGCCTATCACGCCTTAGTCATGCTGGGAATAGCCATGCAGGGAGAGGGTCACATGCATCGTGTGCTAGGAGGGGATTGGCCAGCCATGGCAGCGATTGTTGCCATGACTAACTCCCCTCACTCTTATCTCTAGTCTAAGCTACTAGTTAAGTTGTGCCCAGGTAAAACCTGCATAGACACAGGGAAAACCCTGGGCACTTTCATGCGGGATGCAAGTTTGCATGCATTAGTGTAGGAGAGTACAGGAGACAGAGGATGGTCTGGATGAAGAGTTGGCCAGAGTAGAAAGAGTCTGCCATGCGGGGGTTGGGCACTTGGACTCGATGTCCGCCTTGATTTTTGATTTTGTCCAGGACTGGAATTCGCTGGCCAGGGACGCAGGGGCCCCTGGCGGTGAGGGTAACACTAACCACTCACATCCGCTCCAGACAGCAGCACCTATAACTAAAAGAGAGAAAATTAAACATCCTACAGACTAGACTATTTTTAGTAAATGCATGTTGCGCGGGCTAACATGCCTTAATGTGTGGTGTAACGCATGTGTGGGCATTAAATGTTTTATTTACGTTAAGTATCCGCGAGCTGTGACATGGGCTTTACTCCGGAGAAACTATAGCTTCAGGTCGCCTGTCGCCTGTCAATGGCTGTCGGCACTTAGAGAAATTAGTTCGTCCGTCATTGCTTAACCCATTATCACAGCATCTACGCATCAAGAGCTACGAATAATTAATTTAAACAGTGTATCCGCGAGTTGGCGCTTCAGGAATCACTCAGGAAAAGGGCACAGCTCATATCGCCTGTCGCCAGTAAGGGCAGTCGGTCGGTTAGAGAAACTACCCAATTCCTTCATCGCGAGCCCTTTAGCCCTAACTTCTACGCTTTAATTATCTACGAAGTTGTGTGCGTGTAGTATTAACTGTGATGTGTTACTAAGCATAACTAAAACTAGTTTTTATATATATATATATATATATATATATATATATTTTATTATTTTTATTTATTATTTTTTTTAACATATATTATGCAACACAATATATATATATATATTGCAACATAATATAGGCTAATATTTTATACTTACATCTATTCACTAGTTATAGTGGAAGAACTGTCGGCATATGGGTTTAAGGCGAATGGTGAAGGAGCATTCGTATTTAATTTTTATTAAGTGATGTTTTATAAGCAGCCTGTTTGGTTATTTAGTATTTATAAATTAAATAATAAGTGTTACTCGCGTAGGAAATTTTTCCGTGCAGACAGGGCTGGGTTCCGAGCGCGTGAGCCTGTGCGCGACGTGATTGGCCAGCGGGCCTGCCAATCACAGAGCAGCTAGGGCGGCCTGTGCGCCAGGATTGAGATAGGCATTTTGTATTTGCGATAAAATTCCGGGTCGCGATCTCCGAGAGAGGAAATATACATATTTGCGCTCAGGTGACTTTTATCATAGAATTTCTGTGCAGTCCTGACATAATAGTCTTTCAAGAGTTCGAGTTTAAGCTCCCTGTGCATAGCCCTGACGGGGCAGTACACAGGCGCATCTGTCGCGATACGAATGCTCTTGTTCTGTATTCGCTGCAACTTTTTTAAGTGGCTCTCAGCCGCAGTTGCCCACACTGGTGCTGCATATGTTATGATGGGCTTAATGAGCGCGTTATATATGACGCCGTCCCCGTTGCCTGATCTGATTCTACGTGAATTTTAACTGTTTGATTAACTGTTGGATCTCAAGGGCGGGGTTCCTGGCCTCGTGGCTGCAGGCAGGGACGTGGCGACAAAGGGCCCCCCGGGCTGTTATGGCCTCCCAGGACGCCTTATTAATGAAACACACGAGTTCTTTTGGTTATTTATTACGTCGCACACTCTACAGGTCACACGCTCACGTGACTGGCCGCTTCATCGTCGACCTAAGCTCCGCGCACCTGAACCTGCTAGGGTCTCTGCGAGAGTATACGGACGTGGCATGGAGTGGGTGGACGATCGGTCCCGTAAACTAATTAAGAAAACACATGACACTAAATTACTGTGGTTAGTTCCGCACAGGCGAAGGATTTACTTAATAAAACACGTTACACTGAATTACTGCGATTAGTCCCGCACAGGAGAATGATTTACTTATTAAAACACGTTACACTGAATTACTGCGATTAGTCCCGCACAGGAGAATATGTATGAGCGGATAGTCCGCGGTGTGGCGAAGGCCACGTTAAGCTGGGTACGGACACGGTGGAATCTGGAGCGATATCACACACGTGGCCGTGGCACGTCCCAGGTGAATACTCGCCCGAAAGTTTTGGTCGCGTTCGGCGCAGTGCCGCCCTGCGTGGGCAAAGAACTATGTCCCGAGGTGGGACGTACAAGCGTGAGGCGCAGGTGCCACGACGGGCCACCTAATTGCTTACGTAAAATATAAAAATCCCTGATGGGATACACATGTTATTAAAAGACCGCGCGAAGTTGCTAACGGCCGATTTGGGCCGACCGGGGAGCTGGTATAAAACGTTTGGACTATATTTACCTATTGCAGTTACATGGTGTTGGCGCGAAAATTGAAGGCTCCCCGTGCGTGGGCTGCCGGCCCGGGCGAGTGCTGGATGGCGACTGCCTAACCTCCCTGGCCGCCGCGGCCAGGGAGGGGGGAAATTCCGCGGGAAAACTGCGGAGCGCGGGAAGATGACTTCGGCCAGTTTTGTGAATTATACCCTTTTAACATATGATCATTTAATTAACATTAATTATTGAATGGTTTAGATTTCTTAGATTTTGTTTATATTATAAAATGCATGAGAAACAATACCCTTGTGCAGTGCCACACCCGGCCGGGCGCTTTGCACACGTAGGAGGCCGTGACTGACGTCACGCCGTTCGGGGCACTGCACTACGTTGCGCGCGCGGGCGCGTTCGGGGCGCGGCACTTCTCAGGTGTTGAGGACACATAACGGCCTGTGCTCTCAGAGGGAGCACTGACGGCGGCGTCATATATTATTAAGCCATTTTTAACAGAGCTCCCGAGTCGTCTGCTCATGACTGGATAGAGTGTCATGAGTCTTGCGAAAGCTGCCTTTCTTTTGAATTCTATGTGATCACGCCATAGGAGTTTTCTATCCATGTGTACTCCTAGATATTTAACTACGTTTTTATGTGGTATTATTGCGTCAAAGAGTGTGAGGCGTGGTCTATTTTCTAAGTCCGGTAGATGTTTGCGCGTGAACACTATGGCTTCTGACTTTGTCGGATTTACTTTAATTCGCCATTTTGTGCACCAGTTTTCAAACAGATTTAATGCAGTTTGCAACCTTTCGGCAGCCAAATTTAAGTTCCTAGACCTACTAAACAGAACTGTGTCATCAGCATAGAGTCCTAATTGGACATATCTATGTTCAGGTCTAGGCATGTCGTAAATGAAAAAATTACGACACTTCCATACATCAGTTAGCCACCTGAGGGGGAAAGTGTGACCTTCCCCCGCCTGACATCTACACTAAATAAATTAAAGCCAAGCACCACAGCGACAGTTACTTAACTACTTGCAGGACCATGAGCCACAATTAATCTTAAAATCACACACTTCGCGCCCCGCCGTCGTTTATAATGATTCGAATAAAGTGACGGGGTCGCCATCTTGAATTGACTTCCCACATAGCGAGTTATGGGAACATAATAGTTCCTGGTATCGCTGTCACACGCTCCCGGCCGAGCATATGAAGAAACGGCGGCGGCCTACTGTCTATGGCAGTATGTTTTTATTTAATTTTTTTTTTTGTGATTGTATAAGTAGACCTTTTCTTTCAATTTTATTTATACTAATTAGTTTGGAGTTTTTTCTTTATTTATATTCACTATATATCTTATATATTTTTTAATTTTGGTTATTTTTTGGCCTATGTTTCTATACTTTTTTTTTGTGCTAATGTTTCATGGCTGCCAAATATACTTGTTGTTATAAGGTCACCAACACCTGTTCTGTGACCTTATAAAAACACATGTTTCATAATAGATAAATGTGGATTATGGGATTAACACCTAAAGTTGTCTTAGATTACGTAGAATAATGTTATATAATTTGCAGGCGTTTATCTAACTTGGATGCTGTGAAAATGGATCCAGAAAGCTTAGAAACGCCGAATTTAGGATATGTGTGGGCTAGTGTGAGTACTGTTGCTTTCATAACCACCAACCTGTTGCTTCGAAGTGTTGTGCCGCAAAGTGCCAGGAATACAAAACAGCAAGAATGGAAATGGAGAAACACAGCGAATTCTTTTTTGCATTCTGTAATAACTGGTATTTGGGCGTGCGGTTGGTAAGTAATGAATGATGTCGTAAATTTGCATACCTATGCTTAATTAATATTTGCTGTCTCATACAACAAGTTGGCTTCAGGACTTTACTCATAGCCCTAATTAAATGTCAAGAAGTCCCCGAACGTAATATTAATGTTTAAAATAAATTTAAATTAAAAGGATATAATACTATATAGAAATGTCGTGAGGACAGTTAGTAGGGGAATGGAATAGGCTGGAGGAGGAGTGGGTGGCGGCTGGGAGTGTGGACCAGTTCAGAAGGAGAGTGAGGGGGAAGTAGGGAGAATGCTTGCCACCGGGCACTTTGTACACAATCGCAGCTATATATTAAATAATACCATGATTTTGTGTCTGTGCATTATTATAATGAATGCCTTGTACCACAGATTACATAACATTACTGTTTAACTGAGTAACAATAAAAATGCCAAACTGTTGTTTGTTTGCAGAAGTCTTACACTGACATAGTCAAAAATAAACTGAAAATATTTCAGAAAGTTTGGTTTTTCATAGACCTCCTCACAGTCAAATTGCCAGGGTCACATTCTTTTTGATGGGGCCACATTACTCAAAGTCATTGAATTTGTTAGGCCTACAGAGATTTAACTTGTGTAAAATTTCACAAAATATTTGAGTATCTTTAAATGTAATACATATTTGTTAAAGTCTTCGCTCTGCAGTAGTATTCCAGATATTTGAAAAGCATGTAATTATGTAATTTAGGCAAATCAACTTGTATTTATCTCATTGGTACTTGCGTACACAGGGCCATTGAGAGAAAAACGAAGGGCCCGGAGACAATTTTATCGGGCTCCCACCATATTGTTTAATGTACATTTTTTATGAGCTTCACAGTTTAAAAAAAAATACAAAGTATTTAAACGTTTCCGTTGCAGTAACTGTAAACATGTTCTGTGCATATCACATAACTTGTAAGGTTTCCTGTAAGTTCTGTTGCCAATACACTTGTAATTTTTGTACTACCATCAGGGTAAACTTGAGCATTAAAAAAAGCCCGAAGGATTATACGCCTTCCTCCCCTCCCCTCCTTTCCCACCACCATCAGACAACTCTTTAAGGCCCTGTGTGTATGTGAATAGAATGTATGTTTCGCTAACATTTGATGCAGCAATTTGTTGTTATTGTTATAAGAACACTCATATCTTTATTATAATGTCGTAAAGCTAAAGAAACCTCAGAATTTTTTTTTGTCTGGGGCCTCAAATATTCCTATAATGGCCCTGCATGGTGTAAATGTTGCTATAACACAGTGTAAAATTTAAAACCAATTTTCGTAAATTTTAAAATTCTATTTTTCAGCTTTTGGCAGAGCCCAGAAATTCGTGAAAATCTTATTTCAATCTATACAGAATCTTCTCATCATCTCTTATCTGTTTCAGTTGGTAAGTGAATATTATTTATTGTAAAATTTGTCCCCACTTTCTTTGCTAAATGACAGTGAGCAGCAGTGGCGGTTATTGCATTAGAGCACACTCGCACGTGAACCCCCTCGCCTCATTTAAATAGGCGCCTACTGTAATACTTAAATATCATACACATCGAATAATAAATAAATGCAACCCATTTGGTCTTATAACCATTAGCAGTATTTTCCAAACCCGCCGCTATAGAGTAAGCGCAGCTATGCTGGGATCGCACGTGCGATGGTGGCTAGGCGGGCGATGGCGCGCCGCTTGGCTCGGAGCGACGTGGTGGGGGTAGCTCCCCATAAGCCAGCCTAGGAGCACAGTCCAGACGTGCGCAACGCTATCCTGTGCGCGGCGCGACATTTCTTGTCCTGTTTCTCCCATTTTGGTTCGCTCTTCGAGAATGATGACGGCGCTGTTTGTCACGTGTTATTGTTCTACTTTAGTGCGTTTAGTGAGACGTTTAAAAAGTTTGTTTTAACTACTAAGTTAAGTTACTCGTTATGGCCTTGAATAAGTTAACAGTCTCGGACATAAAAACACTGGTGTTCTCTAATTTGTCATTGGAAAGGAAAATCTAAATAAAACAAGCAGGCAGGCCAATGCCTAAACTTACTATAGTGCAAGTGACTAAGTCAAAAAATAGGGAGTTCAGGAGAGAATTTAAGCAGTACATTTACGAGAAAAACTCATGGATCTGTGGATGCGAAGAAACCAACCGGCTCTATTGTATTTCCCTTCGTGCTCTTCGCGAAATGAAGTGGTGAATCTAGTTCTGTAAGTTTTGGCGTCTCACATTTGTCTCACTTAAGTCAAAAAATAAAGAAGCATGAGAGTGCAGAAACACATTTGAATTCCGTCCTGGACTTTCATCTTTTGGGGAAATTAGACATTCGCCAACAACTTGATTGTGCCTTCCGTTTGAACATTAAACAACATAACGAGCAAGTTACAAAAAATCGTTATGTCTTGTCTAAAATTATAGATTGTATAAACATTTGCGGGGCGTTTGAACTCGCGCTGCGAGGTCACGACGAGACACAAGAATCTGCTAATCCTGGAATTTTTAGAGGGTTAATTAATTTTTCAGCAGAGTTAGACAAATCTTTGAAAGAACACCTTGCAATTGCAACTGTTTTCAAAGGGACTTGTAAAGAAATCCAAAACGATTTGCTGGATTGTATGCTTAAAGTCTGCCAAGAATACATCAAAAAAGAAATTTCATGTGCAAGTTTTGTTTCAGTGATTGCAGACGAAACGACAGACATATCTTTATTCCAATTGGTTATAGTTTTTCGCTATGTGTTACCTAATGGGCAAGCAGTATAACGATTCTGGCAGTTTGTAAATCCTCCAGGACACGATGCTGCGTCAATCGCAGAATGTATTCGCATTGTTTTGGAAAGTATTGTTGACAAATCCGAGAAATTGATATCTCAGAGTTATGATGGCGCTAGTGTAATGAGTGGGCATCACAATGGTGTTCAGGCCATTATTCAACAAAATTATATATATCATTACGTGCATTGTTATGCGCATTAGTTGAATTTAATTGTGGCACAATCTACAAGCCAAAACCAACAAGTCCGTGTATTCTTTTCCAATTTGAGTGATATAACTAACTTCTTTAGCCACTCACACAGAGAATTGCTGTTCTTGATGGCGTTGTTGGCAGGAGAATTCCTCATGCTTCTTCTACAAGATGGAATTTTAAGAGTCTTACTGTTAACACGGTGTACGAGTACAGAAAACAAATGATTGAATGCATGAAAAAAATTGAGTCGTCATACAAGCAGTCAACAACAATCAATCAGTCGGGAGCTATTCGGCGTATGTTGAATGATCCAGTGTTTGTATTTTGGCTGACAGTTTTTCATAATATAATGCCGCACGTAGACATTTTGTCTAATCAGCTACAAAAAAGGAGCATTGATGCCGATAGTCAGGAAACATGTTGACAGTTTTCGACTTTCATTTGAGAAAGAAAGAGAGAATATGGATAAAGTGAGAATGTGAACTGAAATGTCGGTGCCAGAGCAGCATTCTAAAAAAAAAAGTGGAAGATGTTCATGTAAATAGAACTGTTGCAGCCAAGGTAGTATGTGATGTGATTACTAATCAAGTAAAGGAGAGGTTTTCTTTCACAACATATTATTCTGCGGTATGCCTTTTTGGTCACGTCCGGACCACCCGCTTCAAAAAGGGGGGGAGGGGGGGGGGGGTTCGGTGATTCTTTATAAAAAGAGCCTAATGCTGTGAACCCCCATTTTCAAAAGGCACCAGCCGCCACTGGTGAGCAGTTATCAAAATTATTTTGAATCTTAAGAAAGAATATATGGATTTACACTTATGCCTATTACTTCTACATAGAAACTGTATTGTGTTAAAACCATGGAGTACATGAAGTAGTTTTAAATCTTTTATGAAATGTGGCTGGACTAAAAGTTATTTTTGTGTTCTTTTGGTAAGGAATAGTCTATACCTTAGTAATTATGACAAATGAACAACCTTCGTCCTGCGCAATTTGTATAGTCTGAAAGGACATGGTAATTATGTAATTATCATAATCATCATAACCTATGTATTATACAGTATGCATTGTAAGTATTGTGTTTTTGTAAGTTGTAACAAATTGTGACTTCTCATGTACCATAGCCATAGTGTGTAGGCACTTGAATGGTCCGTTGAGAATAAAATAAATAATAAATTGTGTGAAATGAAATAATTTATTCAGGAATATCTAATTTTAAATTCTGTGCATTGGAAGGAATTTTTAGTGTCATTTTGACTTGCGTCAAAATTTTTCCAGGTCAAGGTATGAGCTAATTTTTTTTTTTTTTGCAGGTTATTTTATCTATGATTTGCTTGACATTGGGCTGAACCACAGGAAGAGAAGCAGCTACGAGCTCATGGTCCACCACATAGTGGTAGGTTCTGCTCATGTCATTTGTTGGCCGCCTTGCAGTCATTGCAGAAAGTTATCACTGAATGTGTACTTCCAAGGAGGGAGGAGAAGTGCAAAGGGAAATATTTGATTTGAAAATTTTTTAGCAGTGAGTGGCAACTCAGATAGCAAGCTCCTTATGTACCCATGTATTGTTTAAAATCGGCCCAATAGATTGTTCTTTTGTAAATTAATAGAAAGCGTTAGTATTCATGATCAAACATCAACTGAAATACTTATTACGGAACCAAATGTACGTGTTAAATGACAAACATTAATAAAAAAAAAATTAAAAAGTATTATTTAGAATTATTGTTTGTGAAATGTGGGTTGTGTCACCACCTGATCACTTCTATGATAACTGAGAAAAGTTAAATTAGCAGGTGTAATTAATTCCATTTTTACCGTCAATTTTTACACAGAAGGATCATTATATGAATATATAGGAATTGTACCGAGCATCTTGCAAATAAACAAGTTCTCATGCCATTATTATTATTATTACTTCTATATTACTTAGTAATGGTAGGTAGCTACATAGTTCCTGCGTTCAGGCTTAAAACACGTTGACAGTCAATTTTATTTTCGACAGATTCTGTCGTCGCACACTTTCCATCGCATGACTTCATTTGTAGATTCATGCTACCGTGTAGTCGATGACTGTATGTGGGTAGAGAAAAACCACTTTTGAGTTTCCGGTCTTACAAGCCAGTTATTGCAAACTTTGAGTTGGTTATATTGTTTGATTATGAGAGGGCTAATGCATTTATCTCACGTGGCAAGTTAGTGGGCTATATCCCAGCACTCTTGCACGACACATTGTATCAGCACCGAGACCTCACCTAAGTACATAGTTTGGAGCTCACTATACCTTGCATGTAGCTTTAAGCCTTTGTGTTAAACATTGCTAGGTAAAAAACAACAACCAAACAAACTTTAATTTATTTACTGTGCTTTAATGATGTCAAATTTTCGGTACTAAAACAACAGATTGCTATGACCCAAAAGCTGATGAATCCTAAGTTGCATCTTTCAAATTCTGTGTCCTCATGGAGGCAGTGGTGGCTGAGTGGTTGACCAATTGCCTTCCAACAAGGTGGCCCGGGTTCCATCCAGGATAAATAAAACATGGTTTCTTTTTTAGCGAGTTTGAAACGTGGCGGATGTTGCATTGTACTTCCCCGCTCCCCCCTTATTTATATTTTGATTTCAAAAACATTTTCTGTTATTGAATGAAAATTTACTTTAATCAAACTTCAGATATGTTGCTTTGATAATAATTGCTACATAAATTGTTTTGTATAGAGTTGATAAATATGTAGCTTAAAATTTTTCCTGTTGTAGTTTAATTAAGAGTTTTTGGTTTTTCAGAAGCAGAGTTCTACCTTTTGTAGTGTCGAGTGCAGTGTAGGTTATCTCCGGTATATTTTTCATTACAGGATACACAGTTACATTGTAAACATGCTCGACTAGGTATGTCTTGTGTGTTAACTGTTAAGTGTTTTGGTTAGATCATGCGACTTTTTCACCATGAGTTCATTCAATTGTTCTTTCAACTTCAGTTTTGAGAAGCGTGGCAGATGAAGGCGTGGCGTTGCAGGTGATCCTGTGCTTCGGGCTGGCGGTGTCCACGCGCTACTACCTCGGCTACGGGCTCATGGCGCTGCTGGTGGAGATGAACAGCATCTTCCTGCACGTGCGGCAGCTGCTGCTGATACAGGGCGTGCCCAGGGGCCACCTGCTGTACCGCCTCAACAGCCTCTTCTGCCTGGGTGGGTGTCCCGTCCCGCCGACGTGGCCCGGTCTGCTTCTCGTCTTCTGCATTCGCCTAAACAGCTGTCTGTCGATGTTTACTGCAAACAGTGATGCTTGCAAATTAAAAGTATTGCACTGCACAGTTTAGAACTCTTTGTTTATTTTAGGTGTATCCTTTTTTTGAAAAGTCAGTAAACAAACAGCGTAGTCCATCGTTCATTTCATCTTATAAATTTAAGAATTATAATGTGAAAATTGGTGGAATTTAAGGAGGTTGAAGTAAACAATCTAGATCCAATTCTTTTCAAGGAATTTTTTTTTTAAACTTATTGTGGTAGTCATACAACAAATAGTTATTGGCATACATGTTTACTGCATCTATTGCAGGAAATAATGTTTGCTGGCTTTTTTTTTTTTATATGTTGATATTTAAAATTCACTGAAATTTGGCAAATGCTGACAGGCATCTACAAAATGGTTTTCAAACTGTCAATAATTTCAAGCTAAAGAAATAAGGCAACTCAAATATTTTACCAATATTTATTGTTTATTAGAAATTAGTTTATTTTTCTATGAAAAGTTGAATATTTGGGTTTATATAGAAATGGATAGTGTACTTTTTTATTTGTTTTGTCACATCAAAATTTCAGCGGGTAGAAATGTCATTCAAGTTAATATTGTTGCTGTTGTCTGTCTCACTTATTGTACCACAAAATTTTTTTAATCTTATTTGATGCCTATTTAGGGTAAAATTCCAGTCTGAATATCAACCATTCTGAATAGATTAAATGCACCTTCTTTTTTACACTGGAATGAAGTGAAAACATTTACATGTGTTTTTTTCGATAATCATGTTAACATTTTTTTTTTGTCTCCACTAAAAGTTTAACATTTTAGTTTAAGGTGGAATATGCTGTTCTAGGCCATTATTTTATATATATGTTTAACTTGGTACAATTTGTAGACTTTTTGAGTGGCTGAACTTTCACAAAATGTAAAAAAAATATGTATATTTCTTATTGTATAACTAGCTGCCAAAGTTGCATTTTCAACGATTTTGTGTCATGATGCTGGTGGAATAAATAACTGAAACTTTTTAGGTTTAAAGGTAATGCTACTGTCTACTTTGTGATATGATTTTAATTTCTTTCAAAACAAAATATTTAATTTTTTATGGAATTTTAAAATCATCTGAGTTATGAGATTTTTAAAAACTAGGTAAAGTTAAATAAATTTTTTCTGAATGGAATTTAAACTGTTATCTTAAAGTAGCCATTGCCTTTAAACCTAAAATTGTTTTTTTTTTTCTATATGATTCCCCTTATTCTACACAAAAATGTTTAAAAAGGCAATTTTGGCAGATAATTATTAAAAATTCATGCAAAATGAATTTTTTTCTCTGCATATTATGAAAGTTCTGCCACCAAAAAGTTTACAAGTTTACCTTTGTTCAACATAAACCTAAAATAATTACCTATAATTGTACATAATACTTTTTTTTATGAAGATTGTTCTTGGTCAATAAGGTACTTTCTGAAAAATGCTGCATTAACAGTTATTCAAAGTGTTTGTTTACTTCTGATAGGAATCATTTTACAGGAGTGTGTTTGCTGCTGGCAAAAATGCCTTTCTCATGTTGAATGAAAGCTTGTTAATGCACTTAGCTTGTAGATATTAAATAGTTTTCTGCTGCAGTGTTTGTTTTTGTAGTGTGATGATGGTCTCATTGCGTAAAGGTGAAAAGGCAGCACCCACTGTAATATTACAGGCATAGATATCTGGCTTGTCTCCTGTCTCAAAGTGTGATGTCGCTCACATGGGTAAAGAGAGACTTCCCTGTATCTTAAATAAACTTGATGCAATTATTGGTGGTGGTTTTTACCTGTGGCTGTTCCACTTGACACCCACAGGGGCGCAGTGCAGATTCAAAATTCCTCATCACGCACACACGCACACACTCAGAGGGGCATTCTGGAGGTGTGTGTGACAATATGACATGCTATGCTATTTTTGTTTTTCGTAGGTACGTTCGTTGTGTTTCGTATCGCGACCCTGGGATGGATGACCCGATGGCTGGTGTTTGTCAGAAATCAGCTGACAACCACAGCATTCACTATGGGCAGCTTGGGTAAGTTATCAGCCCCGCGCAAAGAGCTTGTGTTCTGTAGTTCTCACCAAGTGCACTAATGTTAGTACTGCAGTTGTTAATAGTCATTTCCTTATTTTACTGTTTCTATGTGATGTAGGGTGTGGTGGAGAAAATAATGGAACTGTTTTTCTTTATAACATATTATAAACATTACAAAGTTCTGCTGGCTACCGTAGTTATCTGTAAATATTTTTTTAAAAGATGAAATTGCTACAAAATTTAATATATTTTTGAGCACCCAGCTATAAAATTATAGCCTGAAGAATTTTTACTGTGTGGCATTTTTTTATCCTCACTAAAATATGTGTAACTTATATTAAAACACCACAGCCATTAATTGTCCAGTGAGATATTTTGTAAGAAAACAACGCCAATAAATTACAGCATAAATTGAAATAGCTTGGTCATAGATTTGAAGTAGCGCTTGTTTCTTTTATGTGAATTTTTATTTCCGTTCGTGCACAATGACAACAGCACTAGAGTAGCATTAAACACAATGAAATAAATTAATAATGTGACAAATCAACAAACAACATTTTGCTCTTTCCTTAATAGTTTGTATTTGCTTCCTTCATTGTGTATTTATCTCCAACAACAGCCAGAGTGTTTTCAGCTAATATTTATATTAAGCCATTCCGTATGTCAGCAGCAACTCTGGAGAGAGAAGCCAGAAGCTTTCAGGGCTAGTTTACCTAATGCCTACTAAGACATGCTAGTGGCATAACATGGGATACATATATTTATTAAACCACAGAGTCTGGGAATTACGTTAACAGGTTAAAAAATATTTCCAATAAGAGAAAACATTTAGTTTAATATTCTTTAAATCTTATAATAATTGAAATATATCTCCTATATTAATACATAACATTATTATTTTGAAATTCAGAAATGGTGTTAGAGTCTCTTAGAAAAGTTATGCCCAAGTCCTATTACGTATATTAATGCGGTCCATGAATGTTTTGAATTTAATGTTAGGTTTTTTAATCTGAAAATTTACTGCATATTTGTTAAAATGTTTTTTCTAATGTATTTAGACGTACATATATTTTTTTGTAAATTGATTTTAACGGGATTAGTGTCTTGATTAAAATGTTTGTCAGCTAGAGCACACTTACCTGTTTGGAAAATTAACTATCTTAATTAACATACATTATGGGAAAAAAGTGGTGATTAGTGCTCTGTTTTTCTGGAACGAATTACGGAATTTTATTGATGGATGGGTGTACTTTGAACACATGTAGTCATTGAGACAACTGTTTTGAAAGTGATTAGAACTAGGCAAACTAAATTAGAAATTAATTTATTGCTTGCAGTATAAGTTTCACCCTTGTAGTCAGTAAGTTATTAGCAAGTTTAAGAATATAATTTATGCAGACTGCTTTATCATTTATTTATTTTGGATGAAATATTTTTTATATGTATTTGAGATTTCCTGGAAGTGTATGTACTCGTAATTCATGAAATGTGTGTTGGACTCTTAAAATGAAAATCTTGACTGTATGTTTATGTAGCGTGGTGTTGCTTGCAGCCATGCCAATAATCTTGGTGATGAACATAGTGCTGTTCCTGCGCATCCTGAACGCGGACTACTGCGGGAAGCGTTCGTCCCGCGACTGCAGCTACGTGCAGCAGTTGGCGGTGGAGGAGGACGAGGGGTTGGATCCTGCGGGCGGCAAGGATGCGTGAGAAGTGGCGTGTGCTCGGCAGCCAAGCAACAGTCAGCTGGCCCGGCCAGGGTTGCGTGCTGGTGAATGCAGTTGAGCGACGCGTTGTCGTGTCTTGATGGCCGTGCCTTCAGTCTTCTTCGCTTTGCCTTGTGTCCCAACTGGATCGGTGTGCTTTCCGGAATTTCTATGCTGTCCTCGATGAATCCAGGCTAACCGAGATGAGGAAAGTCTTGGTTGAAATTGTTGAAAGTAATACGAATTATTACTATTTAGATGGGTAATGTCTTTTAGGGGTAACTTTATCTGTCGGAGGAATAGGGTTATTTGTGCTCTTCTTGTATTGAAAGACATTGTTGGTGGTAGGAATTAATCATTGCACAAATTTCCATCTCATTGTACTGTTCCACATGTGTTAGAATTTTGTGAACCATTGAATTTTTAATACTGCCAAATTAAGAGATGATAAAGTACCTGTGTGGTACATTTTAGAACTAGTACATCTTCCTAACCACACAGGGGCAGAAGGAATTGGAGCAAATACTTACAAAAATTTCTGTGAATATTTTTTTATATTGTAAACATTATCGACTGTTACTCTCTTAATGTGGAGAAGACATTAGGCATCAGCCTTGGCTGTTAATGTTTTTCCCTAGTCTACAATAATCACCATGTTATATCTAAACTGTGAGATTGTGTGTGTTCAACTTACCTTTCAGTGTATAACCCCAATTCTTTCTTTGGGAACAAAAGTTACTTCTGAAAAAAAAATCTCATTCAACACACTTAGACAGGATGTAATGTGGCCCCAGAAAAATTTGTATCAAAGGTTTCCAAGTAAAGCAAACAGTGATTTCTACCAAAATGCTTTTTAAGATGACGAAAACGTGAAATTTTAACACTTACGGGAACTGTTAAGCAAATATGTGATAAGCGAACGTGACAAACAAATCTGCAAATACTCTCATGGCAGGCAAATAGCCCCCACAGGTGAACAGCATTCTCTTAACTCTGTAATAGGGCCGTAAAGAGTTGGTATTACTGAGCATAGATTACCCAACTCTTGAAGATCAATGGCAGGCTGTAGTGATGGTAAATAGAGGTGTCGTCTTCTAGGGTAGATACAATTATTTGAAAACGTGAATGTTTTTTCCTTCATGATGGCATTTGTTTAGTCACACTGTCTTAAATTTTTAGTTGATAATGTATTGGTATTTGAAGTCGTTAGAAAACTGTAGGTAAAATCCATTTTTTTACATACTTAGCCTCAAATTTAACAGAAATATTTAATTTTTTTTTATTAATTTTTTAATTAGCTACTGCAAAACGATTTTTGTGAAGTTACATGTCACAAACTCAGGCACCATTGTTATTAGTTGTATGCACTTTAGTTGTATGTTTATAAGTTATCTTTTTCTAAGTATAAAATGTAATGCAGGTTTAAAAATAGTGACACTAAACTGGCCTGGAACAAAAAAGTAATCTAAAATTGTCACCTTAGATAACTTTCAACATCATTTAACTTCATCTTTAAAATAAAATGTATTCTATTTAAAGAATTATAAAGAATTATACTACCATGCTAAGGTTCTTGGTTGAAAAAAAAAAAATTATATCTATGTAAATATTTAACAGAATTTTTAAAACTTTTTTAAAATTTCATGTCAGTACATGAATATTAGAAAATAGCAACATAGACAAAATCCATTTATGAGTTTCAGATGGATAGGCAAGCAAAGTTGTGACAATTTAGGATTCTGTTGTTGGGTATGCCTACATAAGACATCACCCTAAATAGAGATAAGAACACAACAGCCATGGAAACGTGTTACCCACTGCAGGTATTGTGTGTATGGTAGCCACATTTTAGCTATGCACAAGATCATTTTTGGTAATGTAAATATACTATCACAAAAACTTGCTCTGATTCTCATACATATGTATTGTTAGAGGATGTTACAAATTCTTTAACTTTTAGAGTGAGTCAGAACACATCACAGTAACTTGACCCAAGAATTTTGTTATTTGAATAGTAGTATTTGTAAAGCAGTATTTATTTTCTGTTGTAAATTAGCTATTATTTTTAATGTTTTTCCAGTTCCTCACAAACTGTTTTCTTTTTCTGTTTTAGTACTGAGTCAATGATAGTGTCTTTTTAACTCTTTCATGTTCCTTGCCCCCAGCCCACCAATTTTGTTTGCAACATCAAATATTTTTGGTTTGTTTCAACTTGAATTTAAAAGAATTCAACATTGAACACTCCTGGTTTTAGTTAATGCTCATAGTCTCTATACTTTAACTTTCAAATAAATTCATGGATCATGTTAATTATCTGAAAAGCTTTTCAACTTGCATTGTGGCCCTTGAATTATTCCTATATAATAGATACTGCCAGAGAAACACCAAACAATTGGCATCTTGCATTAAAATGGTACTATAAAGCTGGAACCACAATAGTGCAGTGACATTGAAATGTGCTAAACTTCAGCTACCTCTCTGAAGAAAAGCTAAATTTCATTTGTCCGTTGGATTCGTTCAGCCACATTAATATCGTAAAATAGTTTTTAGTCTTCCTAGTAGCTAAAATTCAGAAAATTACGAGTTTGCACAAACACAGATGTTTTGGGGCGTTTAACTTCAAGTTGTAATAGAGTTTCAACTGTGTTGTAAAATGGTTAGACAATTTCAAGATACTTCTTATCACATTAAACATGCAAGCATGTGTTGTAGGTTCGTCCCAACACAACAGAAAAAGAAATTAAAAATTAGTCTAATATTTGATTTTGTAAAATATATGAAACATGAAACGGGACTCCCATTGATCCGTCCGTCAGTCATGTGACCTCAAGCCAATCAGAAGGCCCAATGTTCTTAATTAAAACTTTTGTCTTACCAAAAGCATTGTATCATTCACTTAAGTATTTCGTAAGTTTGCCCAGCTGTGAAATGCCTACGAATTTATGTCTCTAGTTTCATTTTAGAAACTGGCAAAAAAAATTATGTGTGAAGCTGAGACTTGACTTAGACCCATCATGACATCACTTCTCTGATTTATGTCAAAATGAATTGAGATTTTATTTTGGATTTTTTTGTGTTTATTATTGTAAGCTTTAATACTTAAATGGCAATTTTAATTAATATGACTCATATTGTAGAGAATATGTCTAAATATTTTGCAAATAGTCACGAAGATGATGCAAGTAATTTTTTAACTATATTATTAAATAACTTTGAATCTGTGAAACACAGATGTTGAGATGCATAAATAACTTACTCACAGGCCATTGATGTTCCACTGTAATATAGGACCAAAGGAAAAATACCATGAGGGTGCCTTACTTTTATAAAAAGTGTAATTTTATAATGTAGTGTATTTGGTAATAACTTAAGTTTAAAATCATCTACCTCTCATAAGTTGCAGGTTTTTGATACTATTCTGTAGTCCTACATTACTTAAACTTTTATTCTGTATATTTTTTTTAGTAGTCTTTTTTTCTTTCACTCCAGGCATACCTTTCACTTTTGTTGCCGAGCTTACTTATATTTTCATCTTAATTGTTTTCCCAGACAAAGTCAGTTCGCTGTGTGCTGGATATGTCATCTTTCTTTGACTTTCTACACAATGTGAAACAATGTGGAATGTTCAGCATTTGCTATCCTTAGCGCCAATAACTAGACATGGACTGTTGCCTCTCTCATCACACAGCTATATGATGGTTTCATAAGCAGTGGGTATGAGAGTGTGATTGTTGCTGCAAATTTTGGGAAACCACTGACTGCTGATCATTTTGTGTGAACTATGGTGTTATTTCAAGCTTCCAGAAACTCGCTGGCCAAGTGCAGCGTGTTCCAGCTCCAGTGAGTGGAATGGTTTTTCGTGTTTCTAGAGCACTTTCTGCACCATTTCCAGAGTCAGTAAGGGTTTTCAGTGGAACATGGCAGTTAATTGATAAGTACAGATAAAATTTAAATTTCAAACATTTATAAAATCAGTTTGGATTAGTTCAAAAAATGAAAATAGCATATAAGAAGCATCATAAAATTAATAAAAAACTGTAAAAATAAATTCTAAATACGTACCTTTTATGTTGATGGTGTAGTTGGTTATAATAAGATAGAACAAAAAAAAATAATAGATTTTATGTAACTAAGAATTTTAATTATTATTGAAAATTGCCTTTTGGAATTTCTGAGGGTATTTTTGCTGTATCCTGCTTGTTAGTTTCTGAAAATGCACTTGATCTCGGGTTGTGTTCTTGTTGCTGGTGCGACATTGAATTCAACTTGTTACGAGCAGTCATGTGACCCATGCACTTCTCTAGTTTTCAGGGTGCAGTTCATTCTGCTAGAAAATGTTTTAGTTCTTCATAATTGTCGTTAGGGGTACTATGTTTAAGTAATTTTTCTGCCTGTATCCTAGGCATAAATTTATAGTTTTCTATTTACATACGTAGAACACAGTAATGATTACGAATGGTTATTTTTCAACTATAAATAGACAGTATAAACACGGACTTAATATTGTAAAATCATAAATTTTAATTTTATCTAATCATGCAAAAGCATTTTGTCCAAATGGTGTTGCGTTTTTATTCTTATCATTGATAAGTGTTACAATAATAAGTGTTTCTTTCCACTCTGCCTTCTGTTAAACCCTGCTTTTTTCTTTATTTAATTTTTCAGAAGCTTAATTATTTGTTTCAGTGATTGTTTTGGAACAAGCTATAAACAAATATGATACCAGTAACTGCCTTGCATAATTGATGATGTGTAGATATATTTATTTTGATAACTTATTTTTATAGTGGCACATTGTCAAAAAAGCATTTAACAGTAATATTGTTTTCTGTGACAGTGACTGCCATTCCATTGCTATAAATGCTAATGAATGTACAAATTAGCTGTGAAATCAGTGTTATAAATTAGTGAGTGCATGCTTTAATTTTTTTTATAAAGTGAAGTTTATTTTTTATAAAGAACAAATGTACAATGACATGATATTTTTACTGATTAAAATGTATCTAACACTTACTAATGTTTTTGTGATCATTGCTTTTGAGTATCCTCTCCTGTCAAAATCATGCAACCTATTACAATATGTAATAATCGTTTGTGTTGGTTACTGGGTTGGGGGGAGGGGGATTTCTTTTGTTTTTGAAATACTTGGTTTCCAGTTGTTCCAGTTGATTAGAATGTGGTGATCTCTGTTTTACAAGCTCATTCTTAGTGGTTTGCTATGCTGTACAATGTCAATGATTCTTAAATAAACTTCAATATGTTTTTTATTGCAGGTATTTGTTTAATAATCAGTGCATTAGTATTGACAATTTTATAATTATAACAACTAAACCCATTACAAAGCTTAGTTGTTGTTTGTAAATATATTTCCTGCTAATACAGAGTGCACAACATTTCTCACACATTGTTTCTTGTTAAAGACTACTTGTTAGACATTTGAGATGTATTATAGTGGAATGAACTATTTTGTAATTTACTTCTGGGCTCATAAATTTGTCATGTTGTGTTGCTGAGATTAAACTCTTCGTCCTTTCTTCATTTACTGTGCTAAGAAAATGAAATGGTCATCGTTGTTATTGTTTCACATTTTTTTGAAGTGACTATGTACAAATTATCTGCTGTACTGCTATACCTATGTCTTTGCCTAATCAAAGTAAATATTATAATTATAAATTATAAAAACCTTTTCTTAAAAACTGCAATTTAAAATGGCAAGTTCCAAATTCTATCCCTCCACACTGTTTTAATAGATTTTTTTTTTTCATTCAAATTTTAATTAAAATCTTTGGTGTGATACAGCATAAATAATATTTATGGTTTGGTCCTAAAATCAAAGGTCTTTAATCTGACGTTTTGTGTTTTGGCATGCACTTAGATTTTTTTCACGGCTGTAGACCTTGGCCGCCATGTTGCATTACTGCACTGCTGGCATTTATAGTTCATTTCAGTACAGTGTTCATGTTTTCCAGCTGATTTCATTTCGTAATGATCTTATGGTATTAACAGTAGGATTTTGTTTAATAGTGTTAATATGGACCGCTGCAACCTCTGATAAAGAAAATCTCTGATAAAACAGACTAAGAAAATTGTCATGGTTTTCAGTTGGCACAGTGGTGTGATTTTTCAGGCAGCTTTTCTTCATTGTAGAATCTTTCATGTCACTACGTGATATACACAACCAGTAAATGGCATCTTTGAAATCAATTTTCTTTAGACTTTTGACAACAGATCATTTTATAGAACCTAAGAATATGTTTTAATGGTCTTTGCTGGTAATGGTGCTTTAGGTAGACTGATAACAAAGAACCTGGGTTACTCGAAGCTCGTGTAATAGACGTACTACTGTACCTTTAATACTCCAATATTAAATTATAGGGTCATCCTGTAACGAACCATAACTGCATACACACAATATATAACACATAATATATATTCAATGATACCTTAGAGGTGTATATGGTATGTGACATTAGAGCCAGTGTCACCCTCAGCGCCCTAGCATTTAAGAGCCTGTGCCCCCAGCCAGGTGGCCCCCGTAATCAATGTAAGCAAAATTATTTATGGAGGGGTGAAGCGAAGAGGGAGAATAATACAGCTGTTAGGCCTTATTGAAAAATATTAATGGAATATTATAACTGCCAAATAGAAAAGAGTTACTTTGTAGTTGTTGCAGAGCAACAGTCCCATTTGCTTAGCTACACATTCGCAAGCATGTTTTCCAACCAAACCATCACTGCTCTTGTAAAGGTCGATTCACAACTGAAAAAATGTTACCGTAAAACATGGGTCCAATGCACGAGACTTGACCTTAATGTTTTCAAACCCAAACTGCCTACAACTCACACCTATCTAGCACCACGTTAGACATAACGAATGGAATCGCATACATAGTGTTTTTAGTTATTGTAGTAGGAGCCCAAGGACCTTTATTGGTGCTAGAACAACAAAGTAACTATTTTAAAGATTTTATACAATGGTTTATTGTCGAAAAACACCACTTCTCTGAAAGGGCACAGTTTTTGCCTTTTAATGGGCTGTATAGGACAATAAAAACACAAAAGGAAGTCCTTGCTTATATGCTATTAGGTGTGAAATTATTTAGTAGAGTAAGTTCCAGAGTTGTGAAATTAACAGGCAAATGATGAAATTTAAGGCTATAATTTTTAAAAATAAGTTACTTTAGTGCAGACACTAGGCTCGTGATAACTAAATTTAACTGTTTGTGTTTAAGGACTAACCTTCTTTTATAATAAAAAGTGGTTTTGTTATAAAATACATATATTTTGATAAGTTTAAATTATAAAGTTCACATACCTACAGACATCTTAAATTGAGGTAATTTGCCCACAAACTCTGAGAAGTTGACACACATCCTTAACTGCATGTGTAGGTACATTTCCAACATTGTACAAAATTACAACCGGAACTTAATAATTGACAAGAAGCCAGGAGACCAATATTGTGATATAAGTTTTTAGTAATGGAATATTACAGCATATCAACAAATAATATGTAATATGTTGAATACACTTGTGGTCAAAGGCGGACCAGGATTGACTTCTGAGTGGGGCAGCGGTAGTCTGGACCTAGTATAATACCAATTTCATAAGTAGTATAATCCAGTGCATATTTTACCCTTCTGGAAGGGGCAAGTGCCCCCGTGCCACCCCTCTAAATCTACCACTGTTCGTGGGTTCAAAGGTCGTTAATGCCTCATCGCACAGCCCTAGCAGGACATCCAACGGATGGCTTTACCAATAACGCTCTGCCATTTCCTGTCTTCCTTCCAGATAAAATATCACATTGCGCCATCTCCCTTCTTTCCCGCCGCGCCAACCGTTGCTTATCACTTCTGCGACGAAATTTCATCATTTATTTAACTCTTTTCGCTGCTTGTACTTTCACGCCTTGTAAAACTTTTCAATTCACTTTGACGCCACTCCCGCTGCCTGATTAAGTTTTGAATAAATATTAAATTGAAAATGATCTCGGGGGGCAAAAAGGGGGGTTCGACCTCGTGGCTGCAGGCAGGAGTGCGTCGTGATTTTAAACTACCTGGGCTGTTCAGGCCACCCAGGACGCCTTGAAATAAAAGGGAAACCAACTGTAAAGATACTGCACTTTATTAAGACTGAAACACTTTCATGTCCAACGCCTGGCCGAGTCTGTTGTCAGACCGTCGCTTCAAGATTGGTTCAACACATTGATGTTGCGCGCGAACAGTATAGGCTGCCAACACGTGTATAATGTTCTATCCTATGACTGTTACTAACAACACGAAGGCTGTGGCAAATTATCGTAGAGCTGATAAATTGCAACCGTTTATATGGTAAATGAAGTTAAACATACAATGACAGCAGTATATTATCAAACGTTCTTAAAGGTGATTGCAATCTAACCCACTACAATGCGAATGTTTCGAATTGTGCGTAAGCCCTGCTAGATGAAAATCATACGAGTCACAGTAGCTTCTTACAGGTAAACAAAGTTATTACTTGGTTAGATTGCAAATACATATTTTACACAGTCAAAATTAGTTAAATCGAAGACACGTACATTAAAGAGTTAGTACACCATGACACTCAAGGCTTTCTAGAAGCCCTTAAAAAATAACAATTCACTGGCGTCGAAGCCTGGAAACTGCGTATGGCTCAAGTCCGTTATCCGAATGCTTTGAACGTGAAATTTACGTTGTCGACGTTAGGGCCGTTCCCGCGGTTCGGAGTCGCTGCCCAGCTGCTCCGGCAGAGAAGGTTTGTGCCACGTGGCAAGGGAACTAGCCTAACTCGGGTGAAATAAAAGAGTTTATAACGTTAAGTTGTGTTTACTGCACACGTAACATACTGTACATGGGCTGTCACGGCTCCCATCTGTGACAGTCCATCAGGGCGAGGCCCGGCTCCACGCACTTTGAGCGCGACACGACACTAGCAGTGACCCGACTGGCGGTGACATGACAGTGATGCGACTGACAGTGGCGTGAATGACGGTGACGTGACTGGCAGTGACGTGAATGATGATGACACGAAAGACTGACGTAACTGTCGAAGCGAACGACGGTGACGTGACTGACAACGCGAATGACGGAGACGTGACCGACGAAGACGAGAATGACGGGGACGTGCAACGGTGACATGACTGACAGTGTCCGTTCGACTCTCACTCACAACTTCGCGACCGCACTCTCTCATCCCACTCAGACTCAGGTGACTGACTCGACCCACGCACGCTCCACAACGTCTCAGCGGCCTCCCCCCTTGCCGCGCGCACATGACTCCCCCCTCTACCCCTCGTGGGCGAGTGCGTGGAGCCCACATGGTCACAGGCGGGGAGACGCGACTCAGTCGTCCGGGAAACACATCTACAGGTACACAACACGAATAGATATTTACACACTTACATAATTACATAAACAAAACCCTTATGAAAAGACATCACTGTTATGGTGGTGCCTCTGCAGGGCGTTTCCCTTTCGGCCAAGGCCGTTTGTTACACTTTCGCGTACGGGCGCCGGCGCACACGCAAGCCTGAAGCAGCAACAGGTAAAGGTGGGTTGAAAAGTATCAACCTGATACTTTGTCACTGATACGCGCCTGTATCAGGCACGGCAAACGAGTCCACTTGAAAAGTATCAATTACTTTAGTATCAGTTCATAATTCGCCTGGAACAACACCACGGCCAATGTGCGCAGAACCCGATCGCAGATGACGATCACTTGGACGGAGCTCGTCAAAGGGGAGGGAGCAGGAACGACGAATAAGGGATAAAGAAGGGAAATAATGTAGGGGAGAAAGCGCAGGGGAAGGCGTTAAATAGAGGTGGGTTGTTACCAAGGGCGCCCATATGATAATTTGTAGGGGGGGGCCAGACTTAGGGGTATGAAGTATTTTTAATATTTTGGAAGACTAACTTCGGCCTGTTACTAGCCATAAAATAGTTCCAGTTCTGACCCTGTTAAAATTTTTTGTCCTGTTACTAAAATACTAGACCACAGTACTCATTCGCCATTAAAAAAACTTTATTGGCTACTTTATTAATTAAATAATAACTGTTTTATTGTAACAAGTGAATTTTTAGCAACACAAATGCAGGAATACAGTCCTTATATTTTTGCAGCGTCTCGGGAACACGGATATCATTGCTCTCTTTACCCCTAAATAAATGTCGCGTACAAATTAAATATATCATGGAGCTTTGTTTTTTTCCAAACATTCCGTATTCGTCCAGACGTCATACCATACTCTGGCTTCTGCTTCCAAGTTGTCGATTTGATAAAACTTTTGCAAACTTTTTATGTCTCTCATTAAATCTTCTTTCGTCTCCTTTTTCATCAAATGTGGTTGAAGAATTCCACCTTTGAGAGGGAATGCCTTTATCTCTTTCAAATCTTGTAGTAAGTGACATAATTATAGAATCCATATACGGATTGTAAATTGCAACTTTGAAATAGTCTTCAGGTGATGAGCACTGGACATTCACGTTACATCTGTGGGTCTGCCTTCCAGACAATATTGGGATTTTTATATCTATGTCAAGCTCATACAGTCTTCTTTTACTGCCTCGAAAATGGTTTTGAATTCGTCATTGCTTTCTCTCTGCTTTTGAAATTTTTCTAGAAGGTCAGTATTGATGTATCTGTCACCACACAAAAGTTAACATGATGCAATGCGTGGTGCAGCTGTGGTTAGTCGCTGTGAGGTCACTTTATATCACTCGTGCAATGAGGCAAATTATGGAATGTTAAAAAAATAATAAATAAGGGGAACGCAGGGGAGGGCAGAGGGCAGACGGCAGTCATTGTTTTTACTATTTAATATGATATATATTCCGTTCAATAAATTATAACATGTATCTTCAGGGGGTGGGGTGTTTAAAATTTTATGAAGATAACGTTTTTACGAATGCAATCCAAGCGACGTAAAATCGGGATTCCAGTGTGAATTGCTTCCGAGTCTACTGAAGGTAGCGGAATCCTTATCCTTTTAAACACTTTTGAAGGAAAAAAAAAGTTTTCCTCTAAGTTCAAAATTCCAACATAAATTTTACGTTGTAGACTTTTCTGAACAATAATTCTTATTTGAGTAACTTCAATGGTGTAAGCTTACCTTAAAAATTATTGTGAATATTCTGAGTGGATGTGACGAATGAGGAAAACTAAGAAGTACTACATAATAACAAAAGTTTTTTTCTTTACACTTTTCACTGATTTATTTACACTTAAGTTATTTATACTGACTGAATACACTAAACTAAATCTAGACCAGATGCATAAACCTGTAGATCTAAAGACTATTGAAAAATCTCTGTTTTGAGATGTTATTTGTGAACATACACATTATTATGACGAAAAAGTAGCAAAACATTTCGTCGTCTGCAAGCACATGTCAATTGTCGCGTCGTCTAACTCTGGTCTAAATCTGTTGTGTTGTGTTATCGCGTGAGCTTGGGCAGGATTACGAAGGGGAATGACTCGCCACGGGCGTTGAGCTTGCCCGCATTTTCTCCCTGTACACAACACCTTATATCGCAGCAGCAGAACTAATGCTTGAACTAACATAAAAAATGAATTAGACATGTAAAAGACGATATAAAATAATAGATTCGTGTTGAACCACTTCTACATAATACCGAATTGAAATAATTTTCTTTAAAGTAAAACACCTGACTACACTATATATTTTTTCCTTCCTGAAAGCTAGGGGGGGGCCACGGCCCCCCCCTGCCCCCGGGTATGGGCGCCCTTGGTTGTTACAGCAATTTTCGGTATCTGTCCCAACATGATACTGATACAGCATTGTACCATGTTACAAGTCTCTGATACTTCTGTATCAGACGATCCCAGGAGGCAACAAAGCTCCGCGTACGCAGACCGTGCGACCGGAAGGAGAATCTGATACATTATTTATCACGCCTGGTAATTCTCTACCTCTGATACTCTCATGCCCGCCTGATACAACTAGTATCAATCAGATCAACATTCACTGCAGTTCGTCCTGGCCGTGTATCATCACCATGTTGCGGGCTGTCATGCTTTGTAGTTAGTATTTTTATAGTGAAATAAGGAATGGATAAGTGCACGAAAAAGACTTCATTTGTGTGGAATTTTTTCACGGAAAATAATGAGTTTGCTAATTGTAATTTGTGTAAACAAAAACTGAGTTATAAATCATCGACTAATCTGAAGAAACATTTGAAACGTAAACATTGATATAGTATGCTCACTAATGTACCTATCTGTTTTTTTATTTTTTATTTTTGATAAAATCGTGAATTTTTAATGTATAAAACACTAGTTACTAATTGTTTTCGAAAAAAGAAAGTCCATATGTTGATTACATCTGTTATTAGTGTCAACTGAGAATTTATTTGCATTTTCATAGCTGTTAGGTGCACAAATATAAATATTATATCTTGTATTAATGTACTTTTTAATATTAAAATTTCATTAGTTTTATTATTGAACGAGACGGTGCACGCACTGCGCACTGAGCGTACTTTGAAGTAGGACAATAAACAAAACGACTTGTAACCAGGGCTGCCACTCTGATATTCATGAAAAACCTAGATAACCTAAAAAAAAAAAAAAACCAGACACATGGGTAAAAAACCCAGATGCGTCTAAAATGCTATCGTTGAAAATGTTTGCGTACTAATTCAAAAATATAAACATAACTGGTTTTAATATAAAACAATTAATTACCTTACAAGACTGAAAACGGTTAAATACAACCAATACAAGAAAATTACACTGCAGCAAAATGGCTGTATAAGTAATTCTTGGACCAGCACATATCATAAAAAAACCTACAAATATATACATGACAAAACAAACACCATCACTGCATTCTTTAAACCGGTAAATGTTTTTATAAAACTGCATCATGTACGTTAGTCTTTATTCAGAGTCTGATTCTACAAGATTGGTTTGAAGGTTAATTGTTGCATTGGTTTTGTGTTCTGCAAGCCTCATTGAAGAATGTGTCTAATTTAATATTCGACTTAGCTTCTTGAAAACTAGTTTTGTGTTTATATGTATTTTTGTGTGTGAAACACATAGACTTGTTTGCATTTATCAAACAGATATTGCAACAGATACAGTTGCCGTCGTCCGGGGTCTCGGGCTCGAGTCCCGGTGTGGCTCCTATTGGGAAAAGGCGGTTCTTGATCTGTGTTGTCCGGGTGGGCGCCAGACTAGCTCGTTTCTAGTCGTGAATTTGGGTCGTGGATGTATGTGCCCCTGCGTGGCCCACTAGGGCCGGCGGCGGTGTTGCGTGTGATGATTTTAAATAAGAGACGTGGAGTTGAGGTGGCGGTGTCGTACCTTTTATTCAGAGGAGCGAGTCGTACACAATCCAACACTCTACAGAGGTCCCCGGGGGGTTTTACTTGTTATTCCGTGGCGCCGTATTGTTTGTGTTCCGCGTTACGTGGCCTCGGATGCTGTTATGTCTCAGACGTCTCACTGGGTACGCAGGTAACGTAATTTCGTAACACAAAGGCGGGACACAAAATACACTGAATTAAGGGGGCGCGTACAGGTTACGTGGCACTCGTTACTCGGGTAACGTAAGTTAGCAATACAAAATACGGGATACAAAAATACACTGAATTAAGGGGGTGCGCACAAGTTACGTGGCACTCGTTACTCGGGTAACGTAAGTTAGCAATACAAAACACGGGATACAAAAATACACTGGATTAAGGGGGCGCGCACAAGTTACGTGGCACTCGTTACTCGGGTAACGTAAGTTAGCAGTACAAAATACGGGATACAAAAATACACTGAATTAAGGGGCGGGCGATTGGAGACGGCCAATCCCGTATGCAAATGTCTCGGCGCGGGTGTTGTGCCCACTGTGGTGAAACACGCACCGCAATTAAGTTTGTCCAAGTTCCCTTGCGGGTTTGTGGTCAGCGCCGTGCGCATGACCTTAAACAAAGTTCTGTACGTTGCGGGAGACGGCCCGTGCTGTATGCTGAAGAGCAGCCCCGCTGACCAAGTGTGGTGCGGGGTGTCCTTAAGTTGATGCGGCCGGATTAAGTCCGGGACCGAAAGAAGGGACCGGGTACTCACGGAGAGGTTAAGTAATAAAAGGGGTTTGGTTAATTAGTGACTATATTTACCGGACGTTACTTTCAATGTAGACAAAGGATGTTGCCTCTCCGTGGGACGTAGGTCCGCCCCGGTCCACGAGCTGCGCTGAACTGCCGAACTGGCATGGCGTCCGAGGGAGGCTCGGCTTCTCTCGCGCCAGGCGTGACCTCATTACGCTAGACTCCAAACGGATGTGTCTGGAAGAGATTTTATTGTCGCTAAAATCCTAATTTAATGTTTCAGGAGGAATGGGTACGGTTCTTCTCTTGTCTACTCAGGTTTCCGCGGTTTTGCCTTTAATTGCTGTTCGGCTCGCCTGACTCGGGTGGGCCATGGCCAGGGGTGTGTTCCGTTAGCGGGAGCGTATACTGGCGGGTGCAGGTCGGGCTCTGGGGTGGTCGTCGGCCAGACGACGTCAAAGTAGCTACTACCTTTATTATTGTTTTAGGTATAAAAATAATTAAAATTATAAAAAACCTAGAATTGTTGGAATTCATTATTTAAAAACCCAGAAACCCAAACACCATTGGAAAAAACCCAGATCTGGGTGGAAAAACCCATGAGTGGCAGCCCTGCTTGTAACAATATCGCTTTGCACCTCTCCTTCAAGGCTTCAACTCCTTCCCCTGCTCTTCCTCCCCTACATTCTTTCCCTTCTTTATCCCTTATTCGTCGTTCCTGCTCCCTCCCCTTTCACAAGCTCCGCCCAAGTGACCGTCATCTGCGATCGGGTACTGCGCTCATTGGCCGTTGGGTTGTTCCAGGTGAATTCTGAACTGATACTAAAGTCTCTGATACTTTTCAAGTGTACTCGTTTGCCGTTCCTGATACAGGCTCGTATCAGTGACAAAGTATCAGGTTGATACTTTTCGACCCACCTCTAGCGTTAAAGGAGAGGCGCAAAGCGAAATTGTTACGAGTCGTTTGGTTATTGTCTCACATCAAAGTACGCTCAGTGCGCAGTGCGTGCACAGTCTCGTTCAATAATAAAACTAATGAAATTTTAATATTAAAAAGTACATTAATACAAGATATAATATTTATATTTGTGCACCTAACAGCTATGAAAATGCAAATAAATTCTCAGTTGACACTAATAACAGATGTAATCAACTATGGACTTTTTTTTTTCGAAAACAATTAGTAACTAGTGTTTTCATACATCAAAAGATTACGATTTTATCAAAAATTAAAAATAAAAAAAAAACAGATACGTACATTAGTGAGCATACTATATCAATGTTTAGGTTTCAAATGTTTCTTCAGATTAGTCGATGATGATTTATAACTCAGTTTTTGTTTACACAAATTACAATTAGCAAACTTATTATTTTCCGTAAAAAAATTCCACACAAATGAAGTCTTTTTCCTGCACTTATCAATTCCTTATTTCACTATAAAGATACTAACTACAAAGCATGACATTCCGCAACAATGTACATGGTGGTAATTAATACACGGCCAGGACGAACTGCAGTGAATGTTGAACTGATTGATACTGGCTGTATCAGGCAGGCATGAGAGTAACAGAGGTAGAGAATTACCGGGCGTGATGAATAATGTATCAGAAACACCGATACCTTTTTACGCTGGTGATGGCACGGAGGATGTGTACCCCGTAACGAGAATGCTGATAACTTGTCGCTTCCTGGGACCGCTACTGCTCTGATACAAAAGTATCAGATACTTTTAACTAGGTACATTACTGTATCAGTATTAGGTTGGAACAGATACCGAAAATTGCTGTAACAACCAACCTCTAGCAACAGGCAATAATGGCCTCAGCGAGCCGGAGGAGCACTTGGGACGACGTCAACGTAATATGCCGAAATATCCCTGTTGGGATTTTATATTATTATGAGAAGAGCCGCACGTAAGAACGTACGGCTAAAGGTGGGTTTACGATTGAAAATTAAGAATTAAGAATTAAGACTTAGTCGTGTACTTACCATATGACTCTATGTAAACTAGTGGAATGGTTTATGATTGTCGTGTGTGAATTTTGACGAGTCGTGTGCGAACCATATGATGACTTAAGACTTAACAGAAATGGTTATATTTTATATTTTTCGTTAAGACTTAAGGGAAGCGACCAATCACAACAAACCGGAACCTTTCAACCGGAAGTTTATATCTTATTATTGGACCGAGCGTGGCAGTATTTTGGGTTAGAATTTGTATATTTGTCATTTGTAATCATCATCCATTTCGAAAAATAGATATCCCATTTGTCAATAACCTATTTCAAACCTGCTTCTCCGTTTCGAACAATGGCCGACCATGTGTTTTGTGCTGTGATTGGTTAGAATTAACGACTTATATGTCAATCATAAACTGGAAAATGTAGTTTTGACTTAATCGTGTGCTCGATGTTAAGTTATAATTCTTAAGAAAATCAATTGTAAACCCAGCTTAAGTTGGGTCGGGCACAGAGATAATTGAAAAGATATGGTAAACTTACGACAATTCGATGAACTGGACGTGGCGCGAAAACTGTAGGCTCTGCGTTCGCAGAACGACTGACACCTGTGAGCTCCCGACAGTAGAGGTGGGTCGCAGAGTATCAACCTGATACTTTGTCACTGATACGCGCCTGTATCAGGAACGGCAAATGAGTACACTATTCAAGTATCAAGTACTTTAGTATCAGTGTAGAATTCGCCTTGAACAACACCACGGCCAATGTGAGCAGAACCCGATCGCAGATGACGGTCACTTGGGCGGAGCTTGTAAAAAGGGGAGGGAGCGGCACGACGAATAATGGATAAAGAAGGGAAAGAATGTAGGGGAAGGCGTTGAAGGAGAGGCGCAGAGCGAAATTGTTACAAGTCGTTTTGTTTATTGTCCTTCTTCAAAGTACGCTCAGTGCGCAGTGCGTGCTTCTTGCGAGGACTGAAGACTCTTGTTAGTACATACGCTAATAGCGATATAAGACCAAGGACACTGGTTCTAGATCCATCATCCCTAGGTGATAGATATGTGTATCCACGATCTAGGGAGCAAAGCTAAAACACCATCTCGTTCAATATAATAAAACTAATGAAATTTTAATATTAAAAAGTACATTAATAAAATATATAATATATATTTGTGCACTTAACAACTATGAAAATGCAAATAAATTCTCAGTTGACCCTAATAACAGATGTAATCAACATATTGACTTTCTTTTTTTGAAAACAATTAGTACCTAACTAGTGTTTTCATACATTAAAAATTTGCGATTTTATCAAAAATTAAAAAAAAAAAAAACAGATAGGTACATTAGTGAGCATACTATATCAATAGACATTTGAGTTACATCAGGCAGATAGCAGTGCCAATATCGATAAAAAAAAACATTTTGCAAGTTCAGTCACTATTTAACAAATAGTATTTATTGCATTATAACTCAGCTTTTGTTTACACAAATTACACTTAGCAAACTCATTATTTTCTGTGAAAAAATTCCACACAAATGAAGTCTTTTTCCTGCACTTATCCATTCCTTATTTCACTATAAAGATACTAACTACAGAGCATGACAGCCCGCAACAATGTACGTGGTAATAGACGGCCAGGACGAACTGCAGTGAATGTTGAAATGATTGATACTGGCTGTATTTAGGCGGGCATGAGCGTAACAGAGGTAGAGAATTACCGGGCGTGATAAATAATGTATCAGAGACACCGATACCTTTTTACGCTGGTGATTACGGCACGGAGGATGTGTAACCTGTAACGAGAATGCTGATACCTTGTTGCTTCCTGGGACCGCTACTGCTCTATCTGATACAGAAGTATCAGATACTTGTAACTAGTACATTACTGTATCAGTATCAGGTTGGAACAGATACCGAAAATTGCTGTAACAACCCAACTCTACTCGACAGCAAATGGCGCTCGAGCGCCGCGCAACCTCGCGCTAAGACGCATGTAGCACGGGAAACAGCTCCGACCAGTTTTGGACTTAAAAGTTAAATTTGATAATTCATGATTATTTAACAACTGCACATAATTTTCATATCATTTCAGTATCTTTTAATTGTTATTAGTTTGGTTTTGAAAAGAGGAATTACTTATTTCATTACACTCTAGCGCATTGCCATACCCGGCCGGGCGCTGTAGTCGACTTGCTGTTCGTCGCTGCGCATTTTCACTCACACGGCGGACATCACACTCGGATGTATTCGTTGCACTTACGAGTAAGGCTGGGTTCACAATTAAAAAAATTAAGCGGGTGCATAGCAAGCCATGCACACGACCTGTGCGAAATGCGAAATCGGTTCATAATTGAATTCTTACTGTTAATTTCAGCCAATGAAATTTCGCGAACTATGCGACATCTGTTACCAGTGTTAGTAAATAAACATATTAACTTTAAAAATAACGATAATACTTTTATTATCTCGACATTTTCTTACCACAATATGATTAATAAATATAAACATATTTCTAGTCCCGCCAAAAAAGCACCCTGCTCTTCTCGCATTGGCTGTTGTGCCATGCGTACGCGACCGAAATAAAATATATTCATTTCACTCCTATGCGCACGACCTCGCTCCCACGCACACGACCAACTTTCTGCTATTGTGAATCGTTAGGTTAAGGCCCTGTCACACTGTCAAATATATTGTATCCAATAAATTGGACAACAAAATTTGAAGGGTGATTTTGGATGAAATACGTCTTCAAATATATTGTATTCAATATTATTTGACGAGCAATGTAAAATATATTTGAAGTCATTTCACACTATCAATTTTCTTTGAGTGAGCTCGTTTTACCAAACATTCTGTAGAGAACTGTAAATGACAGTATTTAGAATCAAAAACAACTTTTGGGTCAAGGAACGCGGGCTTTTTTAAGTAGGTTATATTCCAATTTAGGTATATTGTGATCATACACAGTTTAAAATTTACGTTTTCCAGGTGTTTGCAATGCCTGCATTAAGAGCATCAAAGTGTTTCAAAAGCTGTAGCTGTAATTGCAATTGTAGCAAGTCTCAGTAAACTAGAAGAGAAATCTAAGAAAAGGAAACGCAGATGGTGGACGAGACAGTGGATACTTTCCCGGCAAACAAATGGTGTTTTACCCCTTTTTGTCATGAACTTCGATACGAAGATGCCGATTCATTTTCGAACTATGTAATAATGGATTCTGAAAGTTTTGATCTTCTTCATTCAATTGTGGAGTCTCGCATTGCAAAGAAGGATACTCATTTGTGCCAGTCTATAGCAGCAAAGCAGAGGCTGGCAGTTACATTAAGATTTTTGGCGACAGGGGAATCATTTAAGTCCCTTATGTTCTCTACATGCAAGTATTCCACACAACACCATCTCAAAATTTTTACCTGAAATTTGTAGTGCAATTTATAGTGCTCTTTAAAAACAATATTTAAAGGTAAGTTTAGCAAGAATAAAACATATAATTAAATGTAAATCTGCAAGTAGGCATATCCCTTCTCATTCCCGCTTATTTTCTCACCCAACTAGCTGCTGTTGTATGGACACTTTCACTTGTATTTAATCAAAATTGTTCCTATACTTTAAAGTGAATGTGTTAATTTTTGCTGTGTTTAGAAATTGGCAATTTTGTTTTAATTAGAATTAAGTGTATTTACTGTTACAAACCTCAACCTGAGCCTTTAAGCTAACTTCACCTCAGTCACATTATCTCTTTAAAATAATTTTTTAACGAGATATTAGACCAGGTATGCTTGTTTCGTACAGCCTGGGAAGTATAGGCTTACTGACAAGGATCTGCTGCACAAATATTTACATTCACGAAAAATGGTATTACTTTCAAAACTTAAATAATAATAATTGAACACGTAGGCAGAATTTTAATATTTCTAGGCCTTTCTTGCAAATCACCAGAGCTACTTGCTTACTCAGAGATGCTGCTTTAACATAAGTCAGTACCATCTATTGTCAGGAAATTATGAGTCTATATTCCAGAAAATTCCAGACAATACTTACAGAGTAGCAGCTATTGTGAAATAAGGAGAACAATGACTTATAAGAAAGATTGATTGGGTAAGCCAAAATAATTTTAGTTACATTAAGTCTCTGAATTGAAATATTTTAAAATTTATTTTAGGTGTTATTAATTTGGATTTGTAGGTAAAAGTTCCGAAATGCATATCCTAGTTTTGATACCTCATTCCTGATGGCACATTTTGTACGCAATGCTTGCTGTTTTAATTTAGTGTATCAACAATACCTGAACATAAGCAAAACTGGTATAGCAGTCAAATAATGATCGTAAGTTGAATAGATGTTTTCTGGTTTAAGGACCATAATATTCCAAAACTACAGTAACTTCTTTTAGTCAAATATATTAACCTGCACTTCCGTAGATACAGATTCAATTGGAGGAAAATATACAATAACAATTACATATTCCAGCAGGAAATAAAATAGTATTAATTCAATTACTGCATTTATTTCCCATTCGCCATTGCTGATATTTAAACTATTACACTTCGGAAACGGAAACAAAAGCGGCCGCTTTATTTTAGATAACTCTGATTGGCTGATCCCATCCAACATCCAACATATTTTAGAACCAGTCCTATACGTAAAATATTTGAAGGAAACTCTAGACATTCAATCTCTCAAATAAACATGGCTGCGATAGTGACGTTTAACGTGACGTCACAACCCTCAAAGATATTGGATCCAACATATTGGAAGGTGTTGGAAGCTAAAATTTGACAGTGTGACAGGGCCTTTAGGAAACATGGCGTTCATATCCTATGCACACGACCTACTGTTACTGTTACTGTTATTTTTTCAATTGTGAACCCAGCCTAAGGCTGGGTTCACAATTAAATAAATTAAGCGAGTGCATAGCAAGCCATGCACACGACCTCTATGCACACGACCTGTGCGAACTGCGAAATCGGTTCACAATTGAATTCTTACTGTTAATTTCAGCCAATGAAATTTCGCGAACTATGCGACATCTGTTAACAGTGTTAGTAAATAAACATATTAACTTTCAAAATAACGATAATACTATTATTTTCTCGACATTTTCTTACCACAATATGGTTAATAAATATAAACATATTTATAGTTCCACCAAAAAAGCACCCTGCTCTTCTCTCATTGGCTGTTGTGCCATGCGTACGCGACCGAAATAAAATATATTCATTTCACTCCTATGCGCACGACCTCGCTCCCATGCACACGACCAACTTTCTGCTATTGTGAATCGTTAGGTTAGGAAACATGGCGTTCATATCCTATGCACACGACCTACTGTTACTGTTACTGTTATTTTTTCAATTGTGAACCCAGCCTAAGTGTTGTTGGGACGTAACGGCCTGTGCTACCCAGAGGGAGCACCGGCGGCTGGCGTCAACTTTTTACATATTCTCACTTATGTTCTACGTAACAGTTCGTAGTATATTTTCCTTTATATATTCATTTTACTAATCAATTACATATTTATGAACCATCTCATGAATGTAAAATATAATTTTTCAGTGAAACATGAATTTTGCCACTGACAGAGGAAAAGAAAATGTGTTCGTGACTGGCTTGGTACAGTACAACATAACAGACAAGCCGAACGATAACTTATATTAGAAATAGTGTATGTAATCATATACATGTATTTCATAAATTTTGTAACCATGTTGACCGAGAGCCACTGCTCATCAACTAAATCTATTGGGTGCTAAGAAAATAAATAAATAAATAAATAAATAAAATTAACGCGGTACTAGCGTAGGTGAATAAAACGAAATACTGGCTGTGCTCGTAGTGTATATGATCGTAATACGTTATCTATGCAACAGCTGTGCTGTGTAGACGTTCATAGAATCAAGTAATCAAAACAACATTATAATCAATTTTTCAAGGTCGTAGGTGGCCGTTGTGATACATCCTGAATGAGGTAAAATGTGTGGTTTCATGGAAAGTGATTCGCTTTGAAGAAATTTATGTTGCCATATTTGTGCGTTGACTCTTAACAGTTATGTGATTATCTATATATTGAGCGTCATGTCGAACTTAGGGAATAACCCCTTTTCAGGGCTGTTTTCTTCTGTAAATGAAGCTGCAGAATTTGCTGTATGTCAGTCTGGTGTTCGTACCGACGACACGTGCGGTGTTTCAACAATAGAAAATTATTCAAGTGAGCGAACTAATGAAGAATGGCAAAATAATGAGAGGATAAACGAATTGCTTGAAAATGTTTTTCGCTTTACTTTAAATAAAAGTACTACTACTCGAAACGTAGTGTTCTTAGATGAAGTGACATGTGCTGACCCAAAACTTCTCTCAGACATCGATGTTTTAGGGCAAGCTTTGTTTGAAAGGCTTCTGTTGGAAGAACCCTCCACCCATGTAATTAATAAAGATGATAAAGAATTCACGTCATCTTTGAGCTACACAGTAGAGAGAAATGCTATTTCATACTTGTATGAATGTTTTAAGAGTTTTTGGGAGACACTTAGTTCCAATAACATAGAAAATTTTGATACCATTGGAACCAAAATTAAGGAATTGATCTTTAGGAATGTGGCAACAGCTTTGAAGCAACCAGAGTTGTTTGAAGACCAAGACGTTTACACTCAATTACTAGATGTGTTCAGTGAAGAAATGTATGATTTTGCTTTGTTGAAACTTTTTATTAATGGGACTGTACAAGAAATTGTAGCAGGGGAAGAAGATGAAACTAATGTTCAAGAAACTTTAAATACATCATTTTATAAAACCCTAGATGCTATCCATATGCATGTTTCAAAGAGCACATTATTTAGTGTCAACATGAAGTTCTTAGAATTCTTACAGATTTTTTCAAGTAATCAATATCTCTCTTTAGTGCTTATAGACCATAGTACACCACAAATTAAATCACTTGGTCGTACTTACGCAAACACACTTATAGGCTCATTTTTGAACCTTTCTTGCCTACCAGGGAATGCTGATGGCCAGTACTTATATTATGATGACCCCCTTCTTCAGGCAACCAGTACCACCGACTGGAATGTCTGGACAGCCGTGGGTAGTATCAATGAAGGATTGTGTAAAATTTTCCACAACATGCTAAAGTGCTCGCCGGAGGCAAAGAGCCGGACAGTGAGGTGGTTTCGAGACTGCCTGCAGGCAAACACGGGTCGCGGGAAGCTGTGGTCCGCCCACAGCGTGGACCTGACGAGCGTGTCGGAAGGCTTCATGCTGAACCTGAGTGCCGTCCTGCTGCGGCTGTGCCGGCCCTTCTGCTCCGACCCGGAGAAGTACCTGCGCATCGACCCCACCTACTGCTCCGTGGAGGAGCACGGACTGGCCTCGGAGACGTGCTTGATTCCCGCGGAGGAAGGTGTGCAGCGGCCGGCGGCCGGGTCCTTCAACTTCATCACCGAGTGTTTCTTCCTGGCGCACAGGGCTCTGGACCTCAGCTTCCGCGTGACCCTGGACCACCTGATGAGGATAAACCAGGAGCTGGCGCAGATACAGCGGTCCCTGGCGGACGCCCAGAGCCAGGTGGCCCCTGACGGGCTGGACTTATTGCAAGCCATGCACGCCCGTATGAAGGAGAAAATGACCAGGTTTTAATTCATCAATAACAATATTTAGATATTATAGTAACATGAGCTAGAACCTCTGTAATATACTTCCTCTTCACCTGGTCACTGTTAGATAAGCTACATTTATGCATACCAATTCTGTTGCAGTATATAATTTCTGTTTTCCTTAACATCATTAAAAGTTGTTGAAATAGGATAAATATAGCCCACAATTGGCATAGCACAAAGCAGTGGTCTTCAACCTGCAGACCTTCAGGCTAAGTTCCAGCAACCGTATATTTTAACAGTCTATTACTATGAGGCGTACTATTTACAAGCAAGGCATCTTGTGACAATTTCGTGACTGTGATGCTATCCTTGCTAGGCATAGATCTCCTGGTATCTTTTCGTATTGGGGCATCACAGAATTAATTGAAAACATACATGTAAGTAATGTTAAAAAAAAAAAAAAAAAAAAAAATAGTGTGTGGAATCCCTCCACGCGGAAGAAGTGAAACTTCGTAATGTGGAAATGAAAATAGGAAGGGGTAGAAATTGATTTTTAGTGAAATCATATTGTTTCTTTAAGACAAACTTTATTAACATTGCTTATAATTCACAATTGATCACATCTTTTAACTATCAATTTCGAGTGGAGAAATATCCAAATCTATTACATTTACAATGGGATTATGATAACTAAAGTATCATACAAAATGTTTGAGTTCTATCTTTTCAATATTTCTTGCAAAAACTGCATCAATGGTAGTTACCCCTTTGGTTTTCACGACGCTCACACTGTTTACTTCGCTGCATAGCAAGAATACCATGCGCATGTGCTTGGGATCTACCGACTCACTCTCTTTCTCTCTCCTACTTTCTACCTTTGTGTATCTTTCTTTCTCTCTCCCTCTTGCATTGGCCTGTAATACTACGCACATGCGTTCGAGTGCCACGCATTCACTCTCGCTCTGTCTCTTTCTATTCCCCCTCCCCAGGAGCGTTGAACGTTTAACGCAACAGTGCTTTCATACCCCCCCTCCCTGGTAGCGTTAAATGTTTAACGCAACCTTGTTGGAAGTCGCATTAGAAATTTCACTTCAAAAATACGCTATTGAAAAAACTAACATCGTCAAACTGATACTCAATGAAGATCAGCAACGAAGTTACGGCTTGAGAGCCTTCTGAAGTTAAGAATTCTGAAAACGTAATTCTTATTGAGACAAACTGTAATTGATGAGTGGTTTGTTAATTTCTACAAGAACTGTATATACACTTCTTCAGTTCCTCGACTCTTCAATACATGTTGCATTATCACATGCATTTTACCATGTTTTTTTTTTTTTTTTACAGTGGCTGCGAGTACAAGTCTAATTTAAAATTGCTGTTGAAGGATTTTCAATTAAAAGTTGTAGGACGAACATCCTTTGTCCCTATTAAAGTGAAGCCAGTTAATTAGTTTATTTTGTTACAAATGTATTCCAAACTCTTCTGAATGGATGGCTGGCTGAGTTCGGATAGCTTACTGATATTTAGTTTCAACTTAAAGACTTTAATTTAAGATACTCATGTAAGAATAGTTTAATGCATGACTTATGTTACCAAGTAAAAACATTTGATGATAAATATTTTTAATGGGCGAGAGGGATCCCAAAAGAAGATTTAACTGGCTTCCCAGATCTATCCCAGTATAAAAATTATGATAGGGATAAATGAATGAAAGTAGGTTGCATTCTCTTTGATGTGGTCGGGGGATTCACTTAAGGATTTTTGTGCAAAAATAATGGGTGCCACCGTGATAGGGACCCAGCGGAGACACTGTTCTCAGGGTGTAATGTCGCCCATGTGGGAGCGTGACTCGTATTCCACTATCACAATTAATTTGGTGTGTCAGAACCTGGCCTCTATGTGATGATATTACTTAAGTGAGCTTTTATAGGTGTCCCACACGCCGGTCTCACAGTAAACGATTAACACATGGACGAATGCAGAAAGACGTACACTTGATTCGGTAATAATATTTATTACGTGCCACAGCATCACATGCCTCTCGTACACTTGATGTTACATTTTAAAATGCAGAAAAGCATAACGACACAAATAGTGTTAGGTGATGTCCAGAGCCACCTTGTGGTTGGTTGAAGGCTTTGCGGTAATGTCTGAACTCCGTATTGCGGATTACCATTTATTAAATAAGCAGTGGAGCCCCCGAGGTAAGCTCCGAGGATGATTAAAATTGTTTTAGAACATAATTTAATATACCAGGATGGTGGAGATTCAAAAGTTGAAGTGCGGAAGGCGTCGTATCTCGGGTGCCGATGCGATGCGACTTGGGGGAGCGATGGCTGCGCATGTGAAGCCAATTTAAACTGACTGTGGGTTATTCAAAGTAATGCAGTTAATACGTTAAATGAAAGACGTAGTTACAATCTTAAAAAAAATACTGCACACACATCTTTAAGCATAAAAATTATGTAGTGAATTTATGTGTAAAGATTACTGTTCATAATTATAAAATAATTTGGTGGCCTTCAACAAGTTCGGGTGCATTCCTCTGGTTAATATACTTAATAAAATAAAAATATAGAATGTTTGCGAGATCCCGAAAGGAATACACAGCACTGAGGGTGAAAAGAAAGATTTACACTATAAAATAATTTATTATGGGAGCGTGGCACTGATTCTACTCCGTCTCTTCTTGTGGAAGTTAGTGGGGTTAGTGACACACTATTCAGCAACACATGTCAGATGCGAGTACGTTCGTCGCGGTGGGAAGTGTCATGAACATAGCGATATAGCAGGCCCTGCGTGGGTGAAGCCCTGGATGATGTCACTCTTACACTGTGATGTAAGGTGCGATTTTGATGTGCGTTTTCAAAGCCAACAAAAACTTTTTTAGATGTTACCTTTAATTTAGTGTTACTAATGTCAAGGATGTATCCAATAATATGCAAATGGAAATAAGTGAATTACAACACATTTCAAAGTTAAAATTTTTTGAATTTAGGTATACATAGGCCTACATATTGATATTTTACTTTAAATTTTCCTATAAATAGCATTTGAACATGATTTGTAATTTTAAATTTCAAATTTTTTACTTTTATTTTATTAAGTTTTAATATAATTTTCTACCGCTATTTCTTAGTGTCATGAAAACAGTCATCATAATGATTTTAGTAATATCATGAGAAAAAATTTGGTCATTGATGCGAAAAAGGTTGAATACCACTAGTCTGTTATCTTTTGGTGCCATTTTTCTTTCGACTGTCAATTCAGTTTTCAACTGTGCTATCACACAAATGATTGATTTATCTTATCTTCGTCAGACCATGGTAGTATACACCTACCTCTATTTATTTTAGTCCCTATCTAACTTACATAATCTGTGAATGTCTTTAAGTTTGTATGTCTAGCATTACTCATATATTTTTGAGTGTTTAAAAAAAAAGTTTATTCTCAAAACAACAGTTTTTAAATCCCTGCAACATGGTTAAGCACTTAATCAAAGACTTAGAAAATTAGTAGTTTTAGTTGTGAAGTAAATATCATTTTTAAAATAAACATTTTAAAAGAAATATGAATGAACTCTTCTTTGTGTAAAGTAGCCTACCTATTAACTTATGTAATTTTTTTTATATAGGCCTATTATCAAAAGCTAATTTAAATGTGTTAAAAGGTTGAAAAGTTGTTTTAAGTACAGGGTGTCTACTGACCGGGAAATTCGGGAAATTCGGGAATTGTACATGAGTTTCACAACCCGGGAAAAAAACGGGAATTGTACATGATTTTTGCTTAGTGTACGGGAATTTTTTTTCTTTGCTCGTGCAATTTTCAAAGTGTTTTCACTTTTAAATATATCTCAATACAGAAGCCTTCGCACAGACCAATAAGATTTATGTCAGTTGCTTGATCAGAAGTCCAAGAACGGACTGATAATTTTAGCTAAAACATACTAGAGACTCGTAATTGCTTTAGCTTCTAATGCACGTCAATCCGTACTTCGGTCCAGAGATGTGAGGGGAATATTAAGAAGAATTTGCTGGCGACACTGTATTTTCTCTCGCTCTGTTTTTCATTTCGTCAGTAGTTTCAACGTCTCTAGTAATTCACTTTGTTGTTTACCTACCTAATCAGGGCTTACTGCGTAATAATTTACTTTTTTTTCTCTTTAAGGATGCCTTAGTTTTATGTTGCGTGTGTTTACCTAATCAGTGCTTACTACGTAATAATTTACGTTTTTTTCTCTTTAAGGATGCCTTAGTTTTATGTTGCGTGTGTTGTTTACCTAATCAGTGCTTACTGCGTAATATTGTACGTTTTTTATTCTTTGAGGATGCCTTAGTTTTATATTGCGTGTTTTTTGAAGCGGATTTGAAACGTGAGTACCATCATTATTATTTATTGATCTCGTTTACACCCGCTCCTTGAGTAACGTTGTTCAATTTCTGCTGTTTTTAAGTAACGACGTCTGTTATTTACAGCATAATTTGAAGTAGCGCCCTTTTGTCTTCTTTCATTTATGTGAAATTTTATTGTATCCGTTTAATGGCAATGTTATTCGCGTAAGATTAATTCAATGCAACGAATTAATAGTGTGATGAAAAACAAACGCTATTTTGCTTTCCTTAATAACTTTTCGCGTCTTTCAGAGTTTATGGTCTTAAGCATATTTCAGATATATTTCTATAGTTTGCATTATGTAGAAATATCTCCGATGACCGAGTTTTCAGCCACTGTTTGTATTACATTTGGCATGTCAGCAGCTGCTCTGGTGAGCAAAGCCAGAATCTTCCAGGGCTAGTTTAACTTCAGTCATTAGGATTCTCTAGTGGCTAGTTACAAACAAATTGTTCTAGTAAACAACAGTCGGGAATTACGTTAACTGATTAAATAATCTAAATAATAATATAAAGTGTTTAGTTTATGCTTTGTTAAAGCATACTGGAGGTTAAATGTATTTCCTCCATTATAACATACGCGATAGTATCTTGATTAAAATGGTGTTAGGCAAGCATGATTGGAAAACAAATTATTTTCATTGACTAACACACTTATGGAAAAAAAATATATTTGACTAGCGCTCTGTTTTTCACTAACCAATTATGAAATTACTATAGGGGCGGGTGTAGCTACTTTAAATATTAGTGTCTTACAAAGTATTATATGGCCTGTATAAATTCTTATATCCTATTTTACTTGCATTTATAAATACTCCTAATGTTAACTGTCTTCAAAATTTACCCTTTTTTCATTTTTATGTTTTTGTAGATACGTGATTCCTTTATACTTGCCTCAATGGCTAGGCGTATTCGAGGAAGAAATTCATTTCAACCACAATGGAAGGAAGAATTTCCATGGCTGCAAGAAGTCGATGGAAGCAATCATTCTGCCAGGTGTTCAGTCTGTAGAACTATTTTCTCGGTTGAGTCCATGGGAAGAACAGCTGTTGTCAGTCACTCAAGTGGTAACAAACACAAACTTAGATTAAGTAGCTCTGAGAAGTCCACCTCTCTTGACACGTGGACTACAAAAGCCGGTTCAGTTCATGTGGCAACTGCAGTAGCAAATGCTGTAGCTGAAGCTTCCTCTGTGTCTTCACTATCGAAGCTCCCTTCATTAGGTTTGGGCTCTACTGTTGCTAGCAGTTGTGAAGTTTCACAGGTAGGGCACCAAGTAAAACAGCATACTGTATCAACCAACCGTGGTTTAAGTAGTTATCTTAAAAGAGATGAAGTCACACGTGCTGAAACATTGTGGTGCCTCCAAACAGTCATGAACCACGATTCCCTCAGAGGAGCTGCTAGTAGTGTTAGCCTCTTCAAAAGAATGTTTCCGGACGATTATATTGCTAACAGCATGCAACTTCAAAAAGATAAGATTTCCTATGTTATAGTATATGGTCTATCTCCTTACTTCCATAGTGAACTTAAAACTCGCATTAACAGTTGTGACTTTTTTAGCTTGGGTTTTGACGAAAGCATGAATAAAGTAGCACAAAAGCAACAAATGGATTTGTCTGCAAGATTCTGGGACATTTCACAAAACAGAGTATGTTCTCGTTATGTAACATCAGTGTTCCTGCATCACACCACTGCTGAAGATCTTCTTAAAGCTATAAAAGCAGGCCTAGAAGATTTGGATTTTTTGAAGATCATTCAATTGTCGATGGATGGTCCTAATGTAAATTTCAAATTATTGAAACTTTTGGCTGAAGATACCCGATCTTTTCCAGATGCTCCACAATTTCTTGACATTGGATCTTGTGGACTGCACACTGTTCATAATGCATTTAAGACTGGTATCAAGAAGACTTGTTGGGACATAATGGAGTTCTTCAGAGCTTTATACTATTTGTTCAAAGAGGCTCCGGGTCGACGAGGCGACTATACACAGGCCTCTGGATCTAATGTGTTTCCTCTGAAGGTATGCTCAATCCGCTGGGTTGAGAATGGAAGAGTAGCAAAAAGAGCTAGGGAAATGTTGCCACATGTTGACAAATACATAAGTTCAGTTAAAGGCACAGCCAAGGAACCAACATGCCGTAGTTTTTCAACAGTTTCAAAGGCAATTAAAGATAATCTTCTTACAGCTAAAATAGCTTTTTTTGAGGGACTGGCTGAAAATGTGGAGGAATTCTTAAAGGAATTCCAATGTGATGCTCCAATGGCACCATTCCTCTATGATGCTTTAACAGTTTTAGTGAAGCATGCTATGACGAAAATTGTCAAGAAGAATGTTCTTGAGAGTACTTCTCTTCAAAAAATAGACGTTTTGAAGCAAAATGAGAGCAATTCATTTATCTGTCTTAAAGACATTAAAAATGTTGACCTTGGTTATGGGACAAGGTTAGCTTTGGGAAAGTGCAAGAACGTCTCCGAAAAAGATATTTTACTCTTTCGTAAAGATTGTCGCACTGCTCTACAGCATTTTGTAGTAAAACTAATGCAAAAGTCTCCTCTGAAATATCCTTTGACCAAAGCATTAAATTGTCTGAACCCGTGCCACATGTCTACAAATGCTGATGCTTGCAAACAACTTACATCTGCTCTTGAAATTGTTCTTAAAGCAAATCTTTTTTCTGCTACCACAGTAGAAAGGGCTGACCGTGAGTACAAGGTTCTGTGTTCACAACCACTTGTAATGGAAGATCTGAAGACATATTCACGATCCGAGACTCGACTGGACGCGTTCTGGATGAAGTTGATAGATGGTAAAAAGGAGTATGAAAACCTCGTTCCAGTAGTTAAACTTCTCCTAACCGTATCACATGGGAATGCACCCTTAGAGCGTGGATTTTCTGTAAATAAAGAGATTTTAGTAGAAAATATGAAAGAAACGTCTGTCATTGCACAGCGTCGTATTTATGACCATGTAACCTATGAGGGTGGATTGATGAAACTTGACATTACAAAACCCATGATTCTTTCAGTAAGAAATGCGCATTGCAGGTATACAGAAGCACTCAATGAACAACGACAAGCGAACGCAGATGCTATGAAACTTTCGGAGGCAAATAAACGTGCTGCTGCTGAGCTTCGAGAGCTTAAGGAGAAGAAAAGGAAGTTGATTGAGGATGCTGAACGAGAAGTGTCCATCATCAACGAACGTGTTAAGGAGCTGCAGAAATAAGTACCATAACTTACTTAGAATTGAAATCGAGTTTTCGGACTATTGTGGACCTGTGAAATAATTTAGTCATTTACAAAAAATTGAAGGCTAGAATTTAACTTTTCATAAAAATTGTATTTTTGTGTTATCAATGGTGTAATGTATAAAATATTACAAGGTCACTTATGTTTTTATCATAATTTGTTTTGAAAATAGTGTCGTGTAGTGTGTTTATATTGTTTGTATAAATGTCACAGTGTTGAGGCAGAAGTGTTATAAGGTATACAGCTGAACTTTATCAGGATACGTTACTAAAAGGGTTGTTACCACGGACAGGTTTTCAAATAAACCTTTTAAGACCAAGTGTTCAGGCATGTGTATGTATGCTTGCATATGTTTGTAAATTTTGTTTAATCATCTTTATTTTTGTAAATCTTCTGAATATCTTTGCAAATTAAATTTTTGAAACTTAGAAATTACTATAATTTAGTTTCTGTTATGTTAGTAAAGTGCAAAACTTTTGTACAGGAATTTTCTCAGAAGTGTACAGGAATGTACAGAAATTGTACAGGAATTTTGCTAGCTCAGTTTGGTAGACACCCTGAAGTAATTAAATTTACTATCAAAAATAAAATGAGGCAAAATAATAACAATTCCAAAAATGTTAACCTATATAGAATACTATATTGTTGAAGTTGTGCCTTCATCTAGTAAAGTACCTAATCACTACTTTGGTGCCTGTTGCTGACCTTAGTGTTACAAAGTGAAAACTTTTGCCTGTAGAGGAGTTCTCTTAAATTTAATTTTGTTTTAAATGTGGTGGTTAATACGTTCAGTTAGTTAAAACTTTAAAGACAATGGCAAAACTAAATTATATATTTAAGGACGAAAAAATAATGGCATAAAACAGTTATGATAAATTGACACCGGGTTTAGATAAAATAAACATTAAATATAGGTCTAAGTTATATTGAAGACATTGCAGATCAGATAAGAGACTGTTTTATTTTATTGAAGATTTCTGTATACAATAATATAAATTTTCAAACATTTTTTTGTAACCACACATAAACCTATTACTGGCTAGAATTTGCTGCTTGTAGCAACCCTTAGAGATTTCTCAGTAACACAGTCTTGCTGGGATCATTTTAAAATTATTTTTCCTGTACTGTAGTAGAAAATTAGTTTACGTCCGTCCAAAGCCATAATGAAGGGGTGATTTCACTTCAATTCAGCACACACATTCTACCTGACCCTCATAGATTTCAATGATTTTTTGTTTATAGTTTACCTGCATAAGTAAATGAATTTTTTTTTTTTTTTTTTACATTTTTTAAGCGAGTGATTTTTCCCCTCCCCCCCAATTAATTTACAAAATAACTCAAATTTTGCATGTTTCTGATGTAGAACAATATTTGTAATTTGGGAACGATTGATGTTAGAAAGCTCAAATTAGTCCCATTTTAAAACTCTTTTAATGGACTTTCACAAGACATACAACTCGATAGGGGCTCATTCATTAAAAAAAAAAAATACAAATTAATACGATGGAAAAATCCAAATTTGATTTCTCACAAGATCACAATTTTAAAAATTAAAAAAAAAAAAATCCCTTAAAAAAATTGATTGCACCATTCTTGTTTTATTTAAAAAAAAATCATTTTATGGGTTCATGAGGTATGAGGCATAAATCTGTGGTATTTTTTAAGAGCAGGTATTTAATAGTACAATTTTTTGTTCATTTATTTACTTTTAACCACTCTAAAACACAAGTATTGATGTTTTAATGTGGAGCCATAAGAAATAGACAACAGTGACCAAGGGGTAAAGTCCCTCCGGCCTGTTGCGTGCAGGTACCTGTCGCTGCGGGGGGCGCTGATGGAGCCCACCGCGATGGAGGGCATGGTGTGCCTCCACGTCGCCACCGCCGTGTGGCTGGTCCAGGTGGCCCTCGACGAGGACTCCTGCCGCAGCCAGGGGCCGTCCTACTTCCCGGGACGCATGCGGGACGTGGTGTTCCCCCTCCCGGACACCGCTGCCCCGACACTAGCGTAAGTCATCTTGCACTATCTCGTGATGACGGACTTAATGAGACCTGGAACTTTGCAGGATTAATAAAATAAAATAAAAAATTTCAGCTATGAAGTGGACTCTCGGAAATAGTAACAAAATATTTTATATGTCTTAACTAAAAAAAATTAAACTGCCATTTAATAATGCACTGTGACTGTAAATTTTGATATTTGTTCGTGAAACTTTGGTATGTTTCTGTCATTGTTCAACTCTCTCTTGCTTTTTCTTTCACAACATTCTTTAATCTTGGTTGTTAGTTACTAGATAATTGCGCAGAAACTAATCATTAAACAAGTGTAGTAAAAATCATATATGATTAGTTTTTATTTAGAGCATGGGAAGGTGATTAGTGAACATATATGTAGTGTGTTCAGCTAATCTTAAAGTCATGTGTGTATTTGACTTCTGGCAAACATTTCCGACATCTGCACAAAAGTAGACTTAATATGTGTTCCGACTGATGACATATTAGGACTAGAGCTGTACGGATTCAAATAACTCATTCTAAGAAAAGCATGCAATGCAAATGCACATGTATTTTAGTTTACAAATGAAACATACCTCTCTTTTTTTAACTCTCATTTTTTAGCTTATTTTCATTTGTTTGTTGATGACCTGTTAGTAGCTTATTGAAACATGAATTTACTAATGAAGGCTGGAAAATTTAATTATTTAATATTTAATTATATAAAATAAGATTCGACTTTGTGCCACTCATGTTGAACCAGAAAAGTTATAACATCAAAGAACTGAAGTCCAGCAAATCTGCACATGTGACTGGGAATTAACTACAGAAAGAGTATTTCCCCACAAGAGGAGGATTCTTCATAGAATGGGCCCTCAGAAAGGGGATTTACAGTACAGTCACGGACTTCCCACAAAATAGGAATTATTTTTTAAATAATACAATTTTATTTACTCTTTTTTTTACATTTTTGACTACAATTTACTAATTTATTTAATTTTAGAGTAGTATTTAGCTGGGTATAATTTACAATTTCTTCAGATACTTTAAATTATAAGATCTTGTTTAGTATATAGTAATTATTTGTTCCCGTAAATTACAAGAAACATTAATGAGCTAACTTTTGTTGAATCAGACCTATCATTAAACAAAATTAATATATTCTATTTGAAAAAAAAAATTATTTGGTTATTATTTTTTAGTTCAATTTTAAAAACTTTTCCTAAGTTAGTTAAAAAATGTCTCCGTCACAATATTACGAATATTTCTTTGCAGTTCAAGCAGTTGGTATTTTCCGTTGTCTGTAGCGGTAGCCATGCTCTAAATAGAGCAAGTTTTGGTTCTTATCTAACTTTACCATGCTGTGATGTATTTATTTACAAGGTATTAAATTCAAGAACATAGGATTAAGTTTGGTATGTTTGGCTGGCACACACATCTAAGAAATTATGTTCAAAGTATGTATTAGTACGAAAAGTGAAAAGAGTACTGGTGGATTTTTAGGTTATAACAGGCACTTTTATTTTTCAATAATATAGGCCGAAAATTAACAATTATGAATCTGCAGAAACACCAATTCAACTAAATATCGGCAAAAGCAGCTTCTGCCGATTCGGATCGGCACAGCTCTAATTAAGACGAGTAGGTTTCATGTTTTAAGGCCTAAGTGGAACACTTCATATTGCAACGCGCTGTGCCAGCTCAGTGTGGTTGTGATGTGACAGATGTGTCCCGGAGTTCCTGGTGGAGAACCTGGCCGTGTTCCTGGGATTCGCGCGACGGTTCAGCCCGCGCATCTTCGAGGGGCAGGGCGCCTCGCTGATGGACCCCTCGGTCACGCTGGCGCTGGTGTTCATGGGCTCCCCGCAGAGGGCTCGCAACCCCCACCTGCGGGCCCGCCTCGCCGAGTGCCTCGAGTCTCTGCTGCCTCGCGAGGACGACCAGCGGCCAGCCCTGGGCCCCGGTTCCCAGGACCGCTTCCGGCACCACCCGCACCGCAACCAGGTCAGCAGTCGGCAGTGGCGCTCCTTCCTCGGGCTGTCCTCACAAGTGCCAGATGACCTCGATCATCAAGCAGGTCCGGGCAGCCGGGAGGAATTGGGTTTAAATCCCAGTCCATCCGTCCTGCTTCTGTGGTTTTCCAAAATCATTCCAGGCAAATGTTGGTAGTTTTACTCCCGAAGCATGTGTCCGTTTATTATGACCTCTTTGTTAACAACACATATAAGTCAAAATTTACAATCAAATGATTTTCGGATGTGAGATATTTTCAAGCGTTATAGGGATTTGAATGTAACATCCTAAATTCATAAAGAATATAACATTTTCTTGAATATGCATTGGAATTCAGGATGCATTTGGCCATCACACACGTCACCATACACATGTTACAAGAATCATTTTCGGGTAAACTACAATGGAGTCGTAACAGAACTAAAATTGCAGTGCTCGGTTGAAAGCTTGTAACTGTTTTTTTAAAAGATTATAAAATATTCATCACATTGATTTTTTAGTACTGGACATATCCGTCAGCTCATTTTCAATGTAGGTAGTTCTTTATTGTGGCTTTAATAACCTAATTTTAGTGCTTCATTACAAAATTACAACTGTTTATTGTTTCTTGTGACAAGGGTTAGTTTGTGCTCAGATAGATAAAATGTTATGTCTTGTCTCATTGATTTTATTTCTTCCAAAGTGAGTTTCACTGTAGATGCTAGTGGTGAATGTCAAGTTCTTTATGCAACGCGTGATTGATTACAGATTGTACGCACCCTGCTGGAGGTTTTTGTGGGGATAGAAATGACGGGGCAAAGTGTGGCATTCGAGCAGAAATTCAACTACCGGCGCCCCATGTACATTGTGATGGACTATTTGTGGCAGATTGAGGAACACCGTCAGTGTTTCAAGTAAGGCCATGTTGTGATTTGCTTTTTTATGTGATGCACTTTTGTCTTTTATCTGTGATATTGTGATGTCATAGTCTCATAGTGTATAGGAACATGAAAAATGAGATTTTTATCTTATTCTATTAGAGGTTTTAAAAGAGTGTGTTTTTCAATTAATTGAGTCATATAATATCCTGTTAGTATAAATTAATCTACAAAATCTTTATAAATATATCATTATTATATATTATTTATGATTATAATTGTCCCATTACTCATTTGATGACGTCAAACCCCACATTACAAGTTACAAGTATGTGAGCATAGTGAATTTAGGTACATGTTACATTCTTAAGAAACATAAAAATTAAAATAATAATTACAGAAGACAAGAAATCATCCAAAAACTTAAAGCATAAATGGAATACAGAAAACAATATGTTTGCTGGCCCACAGCATTTAAATTTAGGGATTGTAACAGGTCTATCCTTGTCATTTTTTCATAACATGATACACAGTAAGATATATGGCAAAAATTGTTTTAAATTTGCCCCTAAGGTGATTTTGAATCACCATAAAACGTCTTGAAATTACACTTAATCCATTTTCTCCCTATCCCCATTTTAGATAAATAGACATTTCAGCAGTGCACTGGTGTAATTTTATGTTAAGATATGCCCTAACGAGCCATGCACTTGCAGTTAGTTGGCTGGTGTCACCTTAGATATTAAAACTCAAATGGTTCCCATGAAAATAAAGTTGATTAGTGGATGTTTTGGTTATGTTAAACAAGAAACAGCAAGATTATGAGCCAATGTAAAATGCTAAAATAATTTTTTGTTTGTTGATGAAAAGGAGGAGGGTTGGGGTGGAGGAAGTCATTAAAGTCAAAATTTGTGAGGCTGTTCCCCTTTAATTGCAGGTACTTTTAAATTAAGGGGTTGACTGTTAAAATGTGCTGTTTTATTTGGTGGATTGATGTTCAAATTTCATATATTTACACTGAAACATCATGAAGGGGTAAAAACTAAAGACGACTGTTGTATGTTTGAACATGCAAGCGTGTCTGTTATCGATGAGGATGATGAAAGGTGTCCTGTGCTGGCGGCAGGCAGCTGGCGGAAGATGCGGAGGCGAACATGGAAGCTGTCAACCCTCCCATCTTCCTTCGCTTCATCAACCTTCTGATGAACGATGCTGTGTTTCTCCTGGACGAGTCCCTCTCAAACATGGCACAGCTGCGGACTATGCAGACAGCGAGGTTGGTTGCATTGTGCATTTGTGGTTCAGCCTTCTACTTGCTCTCCTACTTTCAGAATTACCTTGAGGAGTCAAAGTTTGGATAACCTGAAACTGAATACATTTTTAAATGAGAGATTTTAAAAGTGGTAGTGTGTTTTTAAAGAACTCATGTATCTGTCTGTCTGTCTGTCAATTGAGCTGCACTTCATAAAGTAATCGGACAGTAGTATAAGCTTCATAAAAGGAATAAAAAATGTTGACATAACAGTCGACAACTCTTTGGATTACAACTATACCTGCCATTTAGTGAACTTGTTTAATACTACATTATCACTAATATTTTAAATTTTGTTGTCTTTGGCTTACATTTCAAATTGTTTACCATGATTATTATTTTTGTCTCATTGCAGATAATAGCAATGTATTTAATTGTTTCCTATAGACCTTCCACAAGTAAAATAATAATGTTAGGCTGTCACTGATGATATGGTTAGTACTTCAACTAGGCTAGATAGTACTTCTGTCACAAGTAAGAAATATCCCCACTGGTTTCTTAGTTCTCACAGCTTGAAACAGTATTGAAATAGTACACCAATCCCTCACTTAGCCTGTCTTCAAATTGCGCAAATTCATTTACCACAATATTAATTATACTGCCCCAGTCTTGAATAGCACGTCTGTAAATTTTAGTTTGATCGAAATCACCACAGGCAAGAAGAAATAGTCAGGCATGATGTCACAAAGTTGGTTTTAACTTGGTAAACAACAGATATACGGTGGCATACAGTAACTGTGCAGAGGGTAAGGGGGTAGGGAATGCAAGGGGGAAGAGTTGTGTGTGCAGGCCAGACTATGCTATCAGCTGTTTTAAAAACATCAGCTATGGCGAGTTCAGTTGCGGCTATAGAGTGTAACGGATCAAGTATCCATGCGTATGCCACCAGGCCGTACCGTTGTCGCCCGGCCACAGACCGGGCCGTGATGAACTACAGTATATACAGTGGGAGGGGACTCGCACGCATGAAGGTCTGCTGATAACTGTATGTGCGAAAGCACCTGGGTTTTAATCCTGGCTTCCAAGCGAGCGTGTAATGCATCGTGTTCAAGAAGTGTTAAAAAACGTAAAACTCTTTGTCTTGAGACAAAACTCGAAGTATTAACGGCATGCGGAATGTCATGAAGGCTACACATATATTGGTCTCTCTTTAGTTTTAAGCGAGTCAACTGTGCGCACAATCCAATGAAATAAGGACTCAAATCAAATGTTTATGTAAGTCTGATGGTGTTGGTTGTACTAGCAGGAATATATTTATTTGACATTAGAAACTGAAATAGAAATGAGCAGATGATTCACATGGAAAGGTTGTTAAATGAATGGTTCAATTAAAAAAATCATGGGCCTGACAGGATTGGTGTGAATCAAGCGATAATATGTGGAAGAAAAAAAAACTTTCAATTTTTTAAAAATTAAAATGTAATTATCCGGACAGTAACATCAGTTTTACTGCCAGTAAAGGATGGTTTCGAAAGTTTGCGGAAAGGTACATGGCGTGTGTTGAACGTCACGCCCGGCTGGGAAAGCCAACCCAACTTACTGAAGATAATTATGTAACCACCTATCTCCCATATCACGGTTCACGGTGTCACATTTATAAAGATAAATGGTGTGATATATTTAAAATCAAGTGTTATTCTATGCATTAAAATAATGCAAAGAATATTTCCCTACACATTTTGAAACACATTAATTCAATTTTGGTATTTATGGAGAATAATGGTTCAGAATATGCAATTTTGAATAACATGAACATTTCTAGGAAGGAACACATTAGTTGTGCTAAGTGAGGTATTGGTGTAGTAAGCAGGTGCATTAGCGTACATATTCTTAGAACATGTTATGTCTTAAAAGCCAAAGAGTTGTTCTATTTTACCTGCGACAATATTGTACTTGTTTTGAATGTCTTCTGATGCTGGGCGAGGTGTGTTGCAGGGATACAGGCGAATGGCAGCGCCTGTCGGCCCAAGAGCGGTCACAGAACGAGTCTCACTTCATCCACACCGGCATGATCGCGAGGTCAGTCGAAGAAATAAAGTGCACACACTAACTAGCCAGCCAGCAGGGTTGAAGAATGTATGTAGGTATTATTGTAGCTGCTTTGTTGATATGGGGTGGTTGGACGACAGGGTTGCATATTAACATGGATGTCTAGCGCTGCACCTTATCCTGCAAGGATGTCTTAAAGTGTAATGAAAACCAAACCAGATTGTGATGTGTCAGTATAACATTACAGGGGAAATATATATTAAATAGGAATCATGAAACATTTTTGCTTGTAAAACAGTTAAGAAAATTAAAAGTTGTTCACCACATAGTTTGTTTTGTTCAGAAAATTCTCAAGGTACTTAGAAATTTAAACTTGTTATCAGGGATTTTTACTGAATGGGTAAAATTGTTTGCATTTATAGGTCCAGTGTTCATTTTTAAAATTTACTATCTAGGAAATTTTATGAAGTGTTTTTTTCTAAAAATGGTTTTACTGTATTTAAAGAAACTGTCTAATGATGGTGTAGCAAGTTAGAAGAACAAGCAGACAATTGATCAGAAATGTTTCTCATTTCACAGTGAAAGATGCATGTATGAAAGAATGCTATATTTGTATGTGTAGATGATGGACTTAAATTTAAAAAAAGTTGTATTCTGTGTAACGAAGAGTTCTCATCAGATGCAACAGCAGCACATTTGACAGAAAACATTGCCATGTCGATGGCATGTAACAAGTTGGTATCAACTTACAGTAAAACCTTTTTGTTGCGACCCCATTTATTGCGACCACCTCTCTATTACAACCCGATTTCGAGGAACCATGAAAAAATTGCCGAAAATCGGAAGAAAATCAAACATAAAATAAGTTTCTTGTGGTGAGTAGCGTGTTAATGCGTTTCTCTTGCCGAGTACTGTACTGATGTAGGCAGCGCATATCTAAAAATAGATACCACTTCCTGTCGACCGCTGTCAGCGCTTAACAACCCTCATTCCACGTCCCTTAAATGCCGGAAAAACCCTCCGGCCGCAGCGTGTAAACATGCAGTCGGCCGCTCGCTCGCCCTTGCTCACCCTCTCCCCGTACCGTGCGCTGCGGCCGATCTCGGATGCTGCTTGAACTTGTTAACAATCACGTTATCTGCTTCATTTTAATGAGGAGAGTAAAAATATATTAAAACTGTCAGCAAATTGATAAAAGCTTTCTTTATGTGTCCGCAAAACAGGGCACAACACTGGCTGGCCAGTTGTTTTCATTCAAAACGTGGCTAAAAAACTTGCATGGATCTGGCTGAAAACATCCGGCAATACGTGTAGGTTATAAGGAATCTTGTTATGAATTGAGATGTTATGTTTTTCGAATAGATATACACAGCGACCGACTGGATGCACGCCCGCCTCGACTTGTTTTAACTGCCGCAGCGATGTTTATTTTGACAGCTCAAGCAATTATCTTTTCCCGTGGGTTGACAAAAAAAGGTCGCTTCACCCAGCATAAAAAAAAAAGCTACGCCACTTATTCCCCACGCAGGAAACACACTGGCTGCCGTCTATCTCCCTCACATTTATCTTTCTTCTAACATTCCACGTCTCGCCTCTCGCGCGAGCAATAACGAAGCGACCACGCATTGGGCTGTTTTATGCTTAGTTTGGTGACAGCAGCTTGATTTTATTCGGTATATTCCTTTTCATAGGACCCTTGCTATTAAAATACATTTATATTTAAGTTTGAAAGCTTGTAAATTCCTTGCCAGAGATGACTGAACTCGAACTTGGTGTGAAAAGTGACATATTTTGACATACTTTTTTTTGGGCGTGTTTGGTTGGGGAGGGAGGGGTCCGAAAATATTTACAATGATCTTACCCCTCCCTCACCACTTTAGTACCCCATTCATAATAGCCCAATTTTACGGGAGAAGGGAGGGTGAAAAGTGCATTTTCTCACTGAAGGTTTTTCAAAGGAGAGCGAAGTTGGGGTGTTATAAGGGAGGACACTAGATGGTTTGTGTGTCTGGGAGGGATGAGCTAGCCTTGAAGAATGTTAACGAGGGGAGGGAGGGGTGAGCTTATGCGTCATGAAGCCGCTGCCGCCAGCCAGCCAGGCGAACTTAGTGTGCGCCCATTCGCATTGCAGAACCTACCGCTGCCATATTTTTAAAGGAACTGTCCCATTATTTTTTTGTTATTCTTACATGAACATTATTGGAAGTTTTCAAGCCGACACAAAAATACGCTGTGTTTTAAAATCAACAGATTTTAATGATCTTTCATTTCGTTTTTTTTTTATTTTTTTCTTCTGATTTTCACATTTTGGTCAAAATGTCCGTTTTTTTGACGGTTCCCGAGAATGTATTCGTAAAATCACTGCTTCGTTAAATCCGGGGTTCTAGTGTATTTAACTACGGCAAGCATAAAACGTACATGTAAACTAACCAGTAAAAATAAACTGTCTTTTGACATATTTTCTTTAGAGGTGGCCTGTAGGGCGACGGACTTGTCATGAAGGTTGAAGTGGGTTTAAAGCAAAGCCGTCTAGCATTGTAAGTGACAGCATCCTACCATTGTACGGCTGGTTTCTTAGCGAGTAGCGGTTTGGAATGGGGGGGGGGGGGGGGGTGAAATCAACTGAAAATTTCGGAAAACATCTATTACGACCCCCCCTCTATTAAGACCCTATTCCTGGGAACAATGAGGGGTCGTTTCAGAGAGGTTTGACTGTATTTAACATGAAAAAATTGACATTATCACAACTACAAGATGCAAACTAGTGTGGTTGTGACATGTCTGGTTGGACCAGCATCCTCGGATGGCAAGAGACAAGTTGGTCAGTTTTGGATGAGGTTACACTTTTTTTTTTGCATCTAGTACTTTTATACTGTACTTTTATAGTATCTCAAATTTCTCCATTTTATCACTAGAAACTAGTAAACGTATTCTGGATTTATTTCCGTTACCTTACATTTTTCTGAGATTTTTCTATTTGCTCACCAGTTTCTCAGGCAGTGCTTGTAAATATTAAAATATGCTATGTTCATAAAATCTGGAGTAGCTAAGTTAGGGATTTGACTATGCTTCTTGAGGTAATGTCCACCGTATCTTAGTTAGCAGCATCATTGGCTAACATGGATAGTACTGTTTGCTTGTAAAAATCATACCTTAATTTTGTGCAGGTTTGACAACATCTTGGGCAGAGAGACGATCCATACACTGGAATTCTTAACGTCTGAGATCACCTCTATTTTTTGTCACCCAACGATGGTGGATCGCATAGCGTCTATGCTTAACTACTTCCTCTATCACTTGGTTGGCCCAAAAAAGAAGAATTTTAAGGTTAGTTTTGATTTAGTTATTATTTGCAGTCTGCTGTGTTCGTAGTTCATTTTAACTTATTATGTTATTCACTAATCATAGCCAAATATGTGTTGATGACAAATGAATATGTATTTCTTGATGTAATTTTATGTTTCTTATTAATAGTATTGGACATTACTGTCATTATTAGATTATATAATTGATAATTTACTTTTTTGACTCAGCCTACAGGCACAGGTAGATTTTGAAGTTCATCTTCCTTTTGGATCATTCTAAAAACTCTACTGCGCAAAACATCCTATAAGCATAATTATGATCTTGAATATTCTAAAAGGATTAATAAAACATTTTCTCATATTCCATGGGACCAAAAGGTTTCAATAAATGTTGTCTAATCAATGTATCCAGCATTTTAGTAAAAATTTCATATTCTTTTCAGTATGTAATGATGTCATGTTCACGAGCTTAAAATTGATCTGGTGCCACATATTATTTCATTATTATGAGTACTAATCTGGAAGTTTTTTAAAATAAATATTTTTATTTTACTTTAATTTTAATTATTAAAGGGTTTTTTACTATATAGTTTTTAATTCGGCACTACACACACTGTGCTATCCACTCTCTTAACTGTTTTCTTACTATCAGTGCTTAATGTGCCAGTTCTCTTTTTATATGGTCTTGAAGTGATTTAGAACTTCATTTATGTATTGACTAATTGCTTTCCAGAAAACTGAAGTTTTTAGTTATCCATATACTCATCATATGAGCTTTGATGTGCATAGCAAAGATTTAGCTCATGGGAAATCAATGCATTTTTCAACTAAGTGGAAAGGTTTGAAAATGTTTCAATATTGTATATGAAAACAGAGATCTCTTTCTGAGAAAAAAAAAAATATATTTATGTGCCATGCACGAGGTAGGCAGATCCTTCATATTAAGACTTGAAGAAATCGAAATGACATCAGTGTGAAGTGATCATGAATTTATTTGTTTGCAGGTGAAGGACCAGAAGGAGTATGACTTTGACCCAGCTAACACAGTCCTGAACATTTGCAAGATTTACGTCCACCTGTACAGCAGTGAAGCCTTTTGCATCGCGGTGTCCCAGGATGGTCGTTCATACAGCCCGCAGTTGTTCACCCTTGCTGAGGATGTCTTGGGTGAGCTTCTTTTCCAACCAATTTATTTTTATCCTGCAATTAATTTTGTATGTACCTTAACAAACATAACACAACTTTTTTTTTAAAAATGTTGTGCTGAAAAAAGCATGGTGTATAGCTTATTTAATACATGGCAATTGCCGCATGGCAACGCATGTCACAAGTATTGTCAAGCTCCAAGGTTGGGTAAAACCTGCGGTTGCTTAATGACAAAGACGAATACAAATTGTTTGTGAGTGTGTGGATCTATGAGAAAGATGCAATGATTACCGATGGTTTGTAGTTTCAGTCATCTACCGTATTTACTCGCGTAAAGGCCCCCTTTTTTTCCCCCAAATTTTGACTCCAAAAAAGGGGAGGAGGCCTATACGCGAATTTGGAGGAAAAAATAGATTTTTCTTTTCAAGTCGTGCGTCTTTGTTCGAATGAGGTAGGACGGGGGAGGCAGCGACGCGGCAGGAGAGAGAGAGGCATCGACTCCGCAGGGGGGAGAGGCAGCGCTATTACAGGGGGGGAGAGAGGCAGAGGCAGCGCTGTGGCAGGAGGGGAGAGAGGCAGAGGCGTGGCTTAACCTCCCTCCTGCCAGCTAGCCAGCCAACCAGACAAAGGAGTGTTAGAATCCTTGACCCACTTCCCTTCCTCCTTCACTTCCCCTCTTCTTCTCTGACAACACTCCACATCAACACAGCGGCAGCGCGCGAGTCCAGCTTTCTTTATCTTTATGTCGTTTGAGATAGAACTAACTGCTTACATCTGGCATGCCTCACATCGGTCTTACTGAGAACGGACAAACTATAATACCAGTCTCTGTATCACTGCCGCTTACAAAATCACCTCCCGCCGCTCACAATACATGGCTTGTTGTTTGATGCATGCCAAGCTGCCCTGCCCTCAGATAAACCCAGAAAAACACGGTTTTTAAATTTTTTCTCAAAAATGTTTACAAAACAAGGAGGGGGGCTTATACGCGGGCGGGGCCTTTACGCGAGTAAATACGGTACTTAAAACTGTTAAAGAAACGGGAAATTGTGATGTGGGAAGAAATTTTGGTATAGTGGAAAGTTGCATGGAGGTGAAAATGAGATGTTTTTTTGAGAGCAGGGTGTTATTGCAATAAAAAAATTTATTTGAAAGGTGATAATTTATTGTGTAATTCTTTAGCAATTTTTTATATTGTTAAGTTTATAATCTTTGTAACATAACATTGAGTTTGGTCATTCCCTGACCGAAAAGTTAATAGTGCTTCACTGTAATAAGAAAAATGGCTGTGCTCAGTAGAGATGCGAGCAGGAAAATTTTCTGGAAAAAATATTAACTCATATTTTTCCGAATTTTTTTTAAAATTATGAACATAGATTATGTAATTAAAGTTGGGTTAGTATACATTATAAAATAAATTTATTTTCTGCGGATTGGTAGGTACTGTTTAAACAACAATTTTGGTATAAGATATGATGGGTCCTACCCCACTTTCAAATGTTAATTGTGCTGTAGGTGGTCAAGAAAGACAAAATTATGTTTTATTTTTATTTGGTTCAGTTTATATATATATATAAGTAGTTTTTCTGTGAAAGTATAACTTGTAAAATTTTCCAGTGAATTACCAGAAAATTTTCACGAAAATACTTATCCGGGAAACTTAACGTTTCTGGTGGTTGGTAGCCATTCTGCATTCATGATACTTTTTCCCTAACATCACAGTGAACACATCATCATTCAAACTTTATTTTTAGATTAATATCATGCTACGACCCTTAGGAGCCAAACAAAAGAAGTTTTTAGCATCCAGTCCCTTGAAAAAACGTCTTAACAGAGTTTTACTGTATTTACGAACATTGATCACAAATTTTAAGAAAATTTAATGTTAGTGGAAAAAAGTGTGTCGTGTTTGTGAATTCCCAGAAAGCCTTTTATATTTTGCATTGAGTTCAAACTGCTTGTTCTAATCTCGTGGCATGTGTCTCTCGTTGCCGGCAGTGCGGATAGGAGGCGTGGGGCTGGTGCCCGACCTGCAGGCGGTGGCGGAGAAGGTGGCCCTGCTGTCCACCCAGCAGCAGGAAGACGACGACATCCTCTCCGAGGCCCCGGAGGAGTTCCTCGACCCCATCATGTCGACCCTGATGACGGACCCCGTCGTGCTGCCGTCGTCCCGCGCCACCGTCGACCGCTCCACCATCGCGCGCCACCTGCTCAGCGACCAGACGGACCCGTTCAACCGCTCCCCACTCACCATGGACATGCTGCGGCCCGACGCGGACCTGCGCGAGCGGATCCGAGAGTGGGTGGCCGAGCGCAGGCGAGCGCGACATTCCAGCTGAGGTCGCAGGCCGTGACTGCTCCGCGTGTCACGTGTACAAAATGTATTATTGTAAAGATATTTACCGTTTGTAAAGAAATTTTAATTCACTTGGCTCTGCGAAGTTATTTGTCAGCTCTTAGTTGTAGAACAAGAATGTTGAATGTCATAATGAACCACAAGTAAGATATTGTTCATAAGAAATGCAGTAATTAAGCTTTATATCCTCATTGAGTACTGTACTTCAAATTCAAGCAGTTTTAGCACATTTATTGTTTATACTGGCTCAACCCACTCAAAACGGGGACGCACCACAATGCCGAAATGCCAAATTGACCACAACGCAGACAGCTAGAAAACTGCTGTGTACCACAATGCCGAAATACACTAACGCCGAAAAATGTCATTGCAGGATTGCCACAAAGGTTAGGTTAGGTTAGACTAGGTAAGGTAAGGTTTGATTGTGGTATTTCGGCGTTAAGGTACATTTAATAAACACACACAAATTCATTCAGTTGTTATTTCGGCGTTGTGGTACACAGCAGTTTTCTAGCTGTCTGCGTTGTGGTCAATTTTGACATTCGGCGTTATGGTATTTCGGCGTTGTGGTACACAGCAGTTTTCTAGCTGTCTGTGTTGTGGTCAATTTTGACATTCGGCATTATGGTATTTTGGCGTTGTGGTAACGACCCACTCAAAACACATATTTGGCCATGTCTTTAAATTTTATGAACAGTTTGTCATGACTCAAAAAAGTTACATTATGCCAATAAATATGTATAATTGCATGGCCACTAATAAGTTTATTAATAGAAAAACATTAAATAACAAAATATGCATATTACACATATACAAATACAATAGAAATGCACCAACGCAACTGGGGCAATTCATAAACACTTCGCACTGCTGCAGACATGTCTAGTCCAGCAATTGTAGGCTTGTAAGCTTCTCCCAACTGTAGAAGCCTGCCTTCACTTGGCGACCGCCAAAAAACCTTCCATTCAGGTCCACAACAGCTGCAACAGAACACACACAATTACCAGCACAATGTTAAGTTTTCACAGTAGCTCAAAATTGATGAGAGGATAAGAAAAGAACTACTACATGTATTACTACCTGCGTTGGATGATGACTGGTCTGTGTGGCTGGAGCAAAATAAAATAATAGTCAAACTCCTATATATGAAACGGCATTATCACCACCTCTATATAACAAACATTTTTATTCTCTTATGCTAGTGTATGAGAGATGGGATGAGATAAGTAAACTCTAGCTGAGTCTATTACCTCTAGCTCAACTCAGCTCGAAAGTTGAGTTCATAGTACTTGATCAGACAAGACTCGATATTCCTGAGGTATCACTAAACTGCAAACACTTTACATACAGTGAAATTTGTATTTTCACTTTCCTTCCTTACATAGTTTTTTTTACGTGTGTATTTTACATAATAACACTACCTGGAAACAGTAGAATAGTGAAAATACATTCCGCTATATGTGTTTCCAAACACTATAAATTGACACCATTTTTGGATGAAAGGCCAACAGTATACCATACATTTATAACACAGCAAACTACAAGAAAAAAATTAATTGTACTACATATTTTTTTCCTACTATAGCATCAATCCATAGTGATGTTGTGCATGACAAAACCAAAGTGATACATCTTGTACTTGTATTTTTATATTTTCATTATTCAAAAAGTTGGATATTTTTATTTTCATTTATAAATAAATTTATTAGGCTTATAATTTCATGTCACATTAAAAAAAAGTTTTGTAACTTTTGAAGTGAGAGATTGTTGTAAGCAAGAAAATGGTAGCCAGAGTTAACCTTTCTCTTGGTAGTGTTACTCTTAGGTTCAGTAATCTTATAGGTTATAGTTAATGCACAGTTTTTAAACATATCCTTTACTGGTAATATAAATGTTAAGTTATTTAATTAGTGGAACAATGATCAATTTTGGGACGTGTAATGTAGCTCCTTAAGGAGAGGACTATTTCGTAAGGTGAGTTAAAGACTTTCAGCGCCACTAACATCTTGCACCCATGTGGCCACCCATTCAAATCGCCAGCCTTCTTAACTTGTATCGCGACTCCCATTGCAAAATTGTGTGCGGTGTGCATGCCAGATTTGAACCCCACTCATTTAGGGTGGATCATTGCTGTATCCTTCATAATAAAGTCCAAACTTGCCAGTGGACTCGTCTGCTATTCCGTAGTTAGCAGCAACATGGGGGGCTAATACCCTGGAGTATCCTCCCCTGCCACATGGCGATGTCACGTCCCGGGAACACAGGTCTCACACGTATTAGCACACCACATCTATCCCACTAGTTGGCGTCTGGCACCCCACCAATACCATCATCACACACCCCAAGACAGGCAGTAGATGACAAGATGTATCATTAGTTATGTAAACTAATTTTAACAGGAGCAGCATCTTGATTGTGTTAGAAGTGAACAAACACACACCAAAGTTTTGGAAAAACAAATTTTGATTAACAAACACAATTCTGGAAAAAGTTTTTGATTACCATTTATTTCCTGGAATGAATTAGGGCATTTCAAGGGTCATATTATTGTAAACACTACATACAAAACAGTAAAATTTTTTGGCTTGATCTGATTTTTTATACACTACATACAACACAGTAACATTTTTTGGCTTGATCTGATTTTTTTATAACATTCTCTAGGTCATGTTGTATATTTGATCCTATAGTCTGCACGTATCATTAAAGAGATCTACAATAATCGATATACTTACTTTTATTATACTATTTCGACTTTAGTAATAACCTGTCAGAAATCCCACATAAGAGGCATTATTGTTGGAAAAAAAAATGGCTACATAGATCTAATGATCTGCAAATGCATTCTGTTTTTTGATACTGGAACACCATTATTAGATACACATGTTAGCTTCAGTGCAATAAATATAATGAATGATCAATATAGAATGTGTTTTTGTACCTTAAAAAAGACAAAAATAAGGACATACTGCTAAAAATAAGTGTACGTGGAGTCCACACGTTACAGAAGTAAAACTTGCTCATTTGGTATAGACAGATAAAAATTATTTGTATTTTTAATAGAACAAGAGAGAATAATTGAGAATAATGCAAGTGTAATCTCAAATGAAAAAAAATGCCCCTTTCCACGCCCTGTACTCACATCCGTTCACTGGCACTTTTTGGCACCTCTTTTGGCAGTTTATTCCCACGTTGCCTTTGATAATACCTGTTATCTGCTTCTGATATTATTTTTAGGCATGATGTTAAATCATGATCTCCAGCTGAATAAAATTAAGAACAAAAAAACTCCAACTGAACATAAATTACACTTATGAAGTCTCTCTCACAAAACTATAAGAACTTTTGACATTTCCAAACACACTGTTCACATAAAAATGAATGATAATTATAAAGTTAATTGCACAAATAAATAACTCTTTTCCACATGAATGAATAAAATGTAGATACTATAAAAAAATAAAAGAAATATGGTAGGTCAATCGCAGTGTTATGAGAATTCCGTAGCATCACTGCTGTTTCGTTTCTACCTTTCCCTTGCCATCTTCCTGTCCGGCCATTACAACTAGCATATAGCATGCTACACTACGTACCTATCCACTCCTTTGCCATATTCTCAAATGACTGCTAGTGCATGCGTTGAAGTGGCTCATCGCTGACGCACTTTCCTCCTCTACCGGTTTCCCCACCACGTACCTAACTATTCTCCTTGTGCAATCAGAATTTTCGTAACGTTCGAAAACTGTTGCCCCCTCAGAAAAGTAATTTGACTTCAAAAAAAATTTCATTACAATTTGTTTTTACTGTTTAGAATGAAAAAAGAAATGGGTTGAGAAGAGGGGAATAAATTAAATGCAATTTTAATTGGTTTTAAATTCATACAGACTTGTGGACTTACCTTGAAAAAATATATCTCTATAAATATAAAACCATATAGCTCTAAGAGCGCAAAAAATAGAATATTTTATTTAACCTTGAGCATATGCTGACCTTGTAAAATTTTTGGTCAAGTGTTTCTGCTAAATAATAAATGTGAGTCTTTCTGTATTCCCCAGTCATGTGTAAACATCTAACCTCGGTAACGAGCAAATTCATAGGTTCTTATGTTGCAAATAAACTTACACTATGTGTTACTGGCATCATTGCATTTCTTGCATAGTTTATAAACCTGGCCTTAGAAAAACCATGTGGCATTGCATCACACTGTTCAATGCCAAGCATGATACATATCCACTTTTCAAGTACGTACTTTGTCTAGAATTCACTGCCTGAATTGTGAACGTTGATTGCCATCATCGAGCGCAAATGGCAGCACGAAACAGAAATGGCTCCGATAAAAGCGAAAAAGACTTGAAAAAATACTAAACTTAGTCTGTCGACCTGATTTTTGACAAGGAATTTAATTAAAATACTGCCTACGAAATTCAGTAAAAGTCAATACTATGACATTTTTGCACACGTTAGATGAATGTAAATTACAACGAAGTATAAAAGGATGGTTGTACTATTATGAAGTTTTATTTTTTAATACTTTAGCAAATTTACGAACATTTATTTCCTAATAAACGTGATTAATATAATTTTAAGTACAAATAAAGGATACAGGTGTACCTAGTATGAAATAGGCAATTAATGGACGTAGCTGTGTGTTTAATAATATAATAGATACAAGGCAAAGAAATAGGTAAAATGTATTAATATATTTTTGCTTAAAGCACTATTTGTATACTCCAGTGATGTTAATAAAAAAACAGTAAAAAAAGTTTTTAGAGTGATGAGATTTGAACTACATCAAAAATTACTCTTCGAGATTTTTAACTGCGGATTCTACCACTGTGCCATCAGGATAGTTGGGGTTTAGGAAGGTGACTATGTATGTATTATCAACAGTGTAACACCAGTTTTCTTATGTACAATTTATAACTTGGGATTACTTTTTACTGTGACTATTTTAGTTTATTGCAGGGTAGTTTCACTATCATAAAGTTTCATATGTACCCTAATGTTCACGAAAGTGACCATACACAGGTTTATGCTGCTATACATGAGTCCACCATATTTGTGTCACATTTCCGTTCATCGACTAGTAGGTACCATTCTCGCAAAATTACTCCTACCAAATGCAGTATATTGAGAGCTAAGATATTTACTCATCAATAACATTAAAGGTGATGATAAAAAAGTGACACTTGAAGCAGACCTAACAGCTCGGTGTAGTTCCGAGACAGTGCAAGCATACCCTTTATGGCAGACTCGATGCGCTTGAACTCGACGAATATGCGGACAGCGTCCTCGGCAGGCACGTTGGGCTGCTCGAAGATGAGCACCTTGATCACGTCCCCGTACTTGGTGTTGCACTCGTCCTTGACCTCGGGCTCCAGATCCTCGTCCACCTCCCCAGGCCCCACCATGTTCTGCACAACCCACGTCTTTCAAAGACTAAACATATCATGCAGACCGATTCTCGTCTTCTGCGCACGAGACCCTCATCAGAACTGTCAAAATAAGATGTCAACACTGCCACATGAGTTTGTTTACAACTACACTTCAACATTTTGTGAAAACTACTTAGTAGTAATAGTACGTAGTCACTAGTATTAGTGGATATAGTTGTAATAGTAGTAGACGTGGCGATAGTCGTAGTAGTTATGGTGATAGTGGTGTAGTAGTAGTCATGGTGGTACATTTAAATGCACTAGTAATGACGTAATGACATATCAAACACCACTGATTGCATTGATATGGATAAAACCCCAGCACCATACCAGTTCTGTTAGAAAATATGCCATTCAATGTTAGAATAAAAATTTTCTGCTATGCCATTGTGTGCACTATCCATCCAAATTTAGTGCATGCTCTCTCCTCAACTATGCATTTAATGGACATACGTCATCCACTGAGCATTCATAATTGTGGCTGTCCAGCCGGGCTACACTAAGAAATTCAATGACATGCCTATTCATAAGAGGACTGTACATCAAGACAATACCATTTCAACTATTTAGTCATTGACATGTGGCAAAATTTATGTTTTCCAAAATAATTTTAGGTATAAAATATTTTTCACAAAGTATATTCATTATAACCTGCATGATGTTCAGATGTTCACTTTCGGTCAAACTGAGGATTAGTTGTACCAAATGCAGAAACCAATGATGAACAATCTACCAACTTCTCTTACCATTGGTTAAGAACCGGGTAGAGTAAAGTGATAAGAGTCTATAATGTAGGATTGTGTCCTCACTGAGGTTTTGATGAGAAGAGTATGTGGCAAATTCATTACCAGATTAATGCTAATACTCTCAAGACACAATTTTGAACCAATTCAAAAGAAGAACTGACACATGTGTTAAATTACTTAATGAGCTCTAAGTCGGAACATGCACTTCCTGACTCACCCTGAGCAGCACCACCTTGGATGGACTCTTCATGATCTCGGTGATGGTTGGCTCCGGCTTCTGCTCCGCAGTCTGGGAGCTGGACCCCGGAGAGTCGACCACGGGGCTCCCGACAGTTGGAGGTGCGATCAGGTCCTTCTCGTGGATGATCCTTCCTCCCCGCTTGCTCGTCTTCTCCACCTGCAGGGCCGATGCTATGCCCTGCTCCTTCTTCCCCAGGCCCTGGCCCTCCTTGAAGCCGTACTTGGCCATGATCTTGGCAGCGACCGAGGCTCCGTACGACATGGGGGCGGTACGCAGCTCGGCCGGGGACTCCTGCAGGGACGCCGGCGGTGCGATCGCAGCCCCGGTCGTTCGCCCCAGCTGCGGCTTGTCCTCCAGTTTATCATCGTCCTCTTCGTCGCTGCCTTTGCGACCTGCAAAGCCCGTCTTGGGCGGCTGGCCGTTTGCTTTCCTCTCCTCGTTTTCGTAGCGGTCACGGGCCCTCCTCTCTCGCTCCTCGCGGTTCTTGCGCCTCCTCTCCTCCTCTTCCTGCTCCTTCTCTCGCTCCCTCAGCTCCCGCAAGTCTTTCACTACTTTCTCGTAGTCGTTGGGGAACATGGGATCATACTCATCCTCCACATTCCACTCTGCGTCTTTTGGCAGCTGATTGGTGGAACGGTTCTCCTTGAAACATCAACCAAGTTGGAACAGAATCAGGGTGAAGAAGATTCACACAGTTACATTCACAATACTCCAAACTCTGTAGCCAGTTAGTTACCTCTGTCCAAAGCCTCCCAAAATTTAACTCAAACATAGCTAGAAAAACACTTGTTCCAGTTTGCAACACATAAGAACAAATTTGATATTTTATCATTTAAGAACCTGAAAATACAATCAAAGATTTTAAAGCATTCAAATTTATTTGAATAGATTGAGTTTTTTTTTACTGTCAAAACATTCACACATGTTTAAACTTTAAGACGAAACTATCAAATCTTTGTAGCATTCTTCTATATTTTAACAGGTATTTTCTCAAAAGGTACTATTCTGTGGAAGTTAAAAATTAAAAGCACTAGTACAGCCTCTTCATAAATTTTAAAATAACTATTACATACATAAATTCACAAGTCAATTGATATGATTTTGTCAATATATTTCTTTCTCATGATTCTGTCAAAGAAATTGCCTTTACGTAAATTACTTTAATATTTTTAACATTTTCTCCACACACTTTCGTCGTTATCGGCTGAATTCCCATCTTAGCCAACAATCACGCAGGGTTAAATCTGAGGTGACCAAGATAAACTTAACTAGATTTTCAACACTGTTTTGGCTGCTGAACCTGTTCATTGCACAAGAGGTCTAAGTCGATGAAAACACTACAAGATAAAAATAATTGTTGGTTTTGAGTACAAAACGTACATGAATTCAACAGTACTCGGTGTAATGGTATGGGGTGCCATTGGAAAAAAGGAATGTACACAGAATTTCATTTTTGGAGAGGATGGGGAAGAGAATCACTTGCCCACTGTTTGCTTTCAAATTATTGCTTTTTGAAGTTATATTTCTTTAGGGGCATTATGAAAAAATGATGAGAGTGAATGTTTACAATATGCGCACACCATGCAACAAAATTTTCACAGGAAGAAAAACAGCTACATACAAATAAAAATTATATATGTGCTTTAAAATCATATCCTTTAGTGATTGTTCATATAATTAAAAATATTTATTTACTATGAATATTAGTGATAGAAATTGTGTTTATAAACTTTTTCAAGTGTATTTATATAAGTGAGGTTAAGTTCCCAAATGTAAAATTTATTTGCATTATATGTTAATTATTACATTATTATTATTAGATAAATGATTAAAATAAATAAATTAGAATAAAATTCATACTATTTATTGATCTTCATTATTAACTAAAATTAATCTAAATTATTTTCTAAATTAAATAATAAATTTCATACAAGTGTATTTATTGATAGTTGATTTATTCTGAGTATTAATTAAAAACATTTTTTGATTGAATTCATGTTTTAACAAATGTTTTTATAATACACTCCAATCATTTTATTATTTTATTTCTATTAATTATTTGCATGTAAAATTAAAAAGTTTTTTTTATCACCCCAAGTAAGTACAACTTCTAACGCATATAGAATTGTGTTAACACTATAACCAGACATCAAAATAGTGGCCTTACCTTCCCAGGTGGAAAGCTGACAACAAACCCAGCACCCGTACTGGAGTTGGAATTTGAATCTTCTTCTTCTTTCTTAGACTTCAAGTCAATAACAGGTGGCAACGTTGCCCCAGACTTTCTAATGCTGTCCCTTTTTGGCTGAAAATATTTTATCATTTTAAATCAACATTAATAATTTTTATACTTACAAAAAAAAACAACATAATTATTAGTTATGATTTATTTCAATAATAACAGAAAACAATAGTTTCCCATTTAATATTAGCCTACATTATTTTGACTCGCTACATTCTTAAATACCACTAACCTAAACAGAAAACATTTATAGCTCATTAAAACTATGTATGTATAGAACATTAATCTTACATCTAATTAAAAAAAAGAAACATACATTATACTGTGTGTCTGTAAAACACAAGACGCATGATTGGTTAAACAATTTCAAAGACATTTTTGCACAATCACAATAAAAAAAAAAAATAGCAGTACTTAGTTAATGAATATTAGTGAATTATAGAAAGTCTCCAAAATGTGTTCTTAGTTCTAATTGAAATTCGAAAATATCATTAAATGAGTACATACTAATGTAAAAATTCTAAAAGTCCTTATAGCCAAACCACTTGCATTAACTATCATTTAACATGATAAATGAATGTAAAAGAAAGTAATTTTAGGAAAGTTATATTAGGTAGAACCACTGATACACAGCAGACTTTTCCCACTCACCTTTAAGTAGCAGTAACACTCTTTTTAGAGGTAAAACTGTTGAGAGTTGCGGCTTAATTATAAAATGGTAAATTTGACAACAAAATAATTTTTTAATGCACATAAAATTACATCATTATTGTGCATAGTACAAGTTTTATTTACCTGTGCACAAATTCTTTTATTTTGGTTTTTAATGCTTTTCCTACCATAATGAAGTCAGTATGAATTTTACACGATTGTCATTTGTTTCCTTGGACGCAGGAAGAAGGGTAGGGTAGGTTTCAGCAAGTCTAAGTGATTTAAATAATTTCAAAGTATTTTTAATGTAGCTAACCTAATATAACCAATCATTCACTGATTTCACTGTATTTTTAATGAGGCTAACCTCACCATTCTTACAGTTTTACAAAATGTTTAATGTACCAAACCTAACCTATACTAACCGAACAACTCATTAGAACTGATTAACTACTTGAACTAAACTCCCTCTTAGAAAATAATTCTAAAATATGACAAAAAATAAATAAAAACTTCATTTTTTTTTTTACAGAAAAGAGGCTCTCATCAATATTTGGTTACCTTTATTTATCGCAGGAATCTCTATTCTCAACATTTAACTCCTAAATAATGTTTGTGTGTATAAGTAATATTTTAAATATAAATATACTTTTATAAACAAGAAATACCTGCGTTTGAACAGCCTTTTTCAATTGAAGCTGTGACTGCAAAAGTTTAATACTTGAAGACCAGGCAACAACTTGTTCCGGTTTCTGTTTGCCAATCGCATCCATATCATCGTAAAGAGACATTGTACGTAGATTTCGGGGTTATAGTTTATCCAATGAATATCTGCGGGCGAACACAATACTTTTCTTGAAATGTCTTCGAAACACTGCTGTGTAAGTTAGTAATAAGTACTACATGAATCTTGCATGGAAGCTGAAGCTAAATATTACCGTCAGTTCATCACAGTCAGTTATGAAACATTTCACTGCGAACGTAAAATAAAAACTTAACCTTTATCTACACACACTGACCGGGGTAAATAAACAAAAAAACAAAGAGTGCTCGAATGTGTAAAACATCCCGCGGGAAACTAGACGTAATATACACATACTCTTATTAAGCCATGATCCTAGCAGCTAGACGGAGAACAGACCGTTCGATTTAGCTACTCGAACAAAATTTGGATAACACTCTAGTAGTTTTTTTATCTTAACAACCATTGTAATCATTAAATAAAATTATAAACTGCTTTTTAACCCGCTAATGATTGCAGAGTCATTGAAAATAAATTTAGATAGAAAAAATATTAAATAATGTCTTGATTTTTAAATTTATTTTTATAGAACTTCGTTTAAATATATATACTACTGACCAATTCAATTATTTTTATGACTACTTATTTTATTAATAAAATGCACAAATAATAAAACATTTATCTCATGACACATGTATACGATATACCAAACGTTAGTAGTCCATGGCTGTATCCGAATACATAGGGATGCGTTCTTAGCACACACATCCCTACATCCCTTAAGCTGGGTTTACGATTGATTTCCTTAAGAATTATAACTTAGCATGGAGCACACAATTAAGTCAAAACTACATTTTCCAGTTTATGATTGACATAGAAGTCGTTAATTCTAACCAATCACAGCACAAAACACATGGTCGGCCATTGTTCAAAACGGAGAAGCAGGTTTGAAATAGGTTATTGACAAATGGGATATCTATTTTTCGAAATGGATGATGATTACAAATGACAAATATACGAATTCTAACCCAAAATACTGCCTCGCTCGGTCCAATAATAATAAACTTCCGGTTAAAAGGTTCCGGTTTGTTGTGATTGGTCGCTTCCCTTAAAGGTGGGTTTACGATTGAAAATTAAGAATTAAGACTTAAGACTTAGTCGTGTACTTACCATATGACTCTATGTAAACAAGTAAAATGGTTTATGATTGTCGTGTGTGAATTTTGACGGGTCGTGTGCGAACCATATGATGACTTAAGACTTAACAGAAATGGTTATATTTTTATATTTTTCGTTAAGACTTAAGGAAGCGACCAATCACAACAAACCGGAACCTTTCAACCGGAAGTTTATGTCTTATTATTCGACCGAGCGAGGCAGTATTTTGGGTTAGAATTCGTATATTTGTCATTTGTAATCATCATCCATTTCGAAAAATAGATATCCCATTTGTCAATAACCTATTTCAAACCTGCTTCTCCGTTTCAAACAATGGCCGACCATGTGTTTCGTGCTGTGATTGGTTAGAATTAACGACTTCTATGTCAATCATAAACTGGCGCATTTCTAATGGATGGATAGTATCCGAATACTTTTACTGCTAGCACCACCTGTTGACTGTCCCTACACAAAATGGCTGCGTGAACATTAGTATAATGTTCTCGCAGCCATTTTGTGTAGGGATATCTACGAATATTCAGCAAAACGTAAATAATAAATACCTACCAATTAAAAAATAATCTAACGTGTATGTTATACAATTTGCGATCCAAATAAAATACATTTTATAAATTGTAAACTTTAAAAATATTTATGAGTTTTGAATTGTTTAAATTCGTCTTCATTTGTCTCTGTTTAAGTTATCACTTTCGCTTATAATGTTTTAGACAAATCTTATGCTGAAAATCGGAAGTAATATTATACACAAACAAAATAAAACCCGATTCCGAAGCTAATGGATGTAGCGACACGTTAGTGGATGCGAGTGTCGCATCCCTAGAAATCTCGAATTAGTGGATGCGTGAAGGGATGCATCGGCATCCCTTGTGATAATTCGGATTCAACACAAAGATGGCCGCGTCCACTACGATGCACTTTTAGTGGATCCCTTAGCTAAGGGATCCATTAGGCCAGTATTCGGATGCAGCCCATGATTGTAGTGCCTTGCTAGTACAGTTAGGCACATCCGAAGTTATCTACTTTGTATCTTTATTTTCATCTTATTTTTCAAGGTATGTGTGATTACTGACGTATTTGCTCTATTTCCAGAATTGGTAAATATGTAGTTGGGCGGTATTTGCGAAATAAAATAATTAAAAATCCAAAAATACTTTTATTCTATGCTTTTTAACTTCCTCTTTTCATTAAAAGCGGCGGAGGTAAGAAATTCCAAATACTTTAGGAGATATCGAATTTTTAAATTTCATCATATGTAGTTGAGCGGTATTTGCGAAAAAAAATGTTAAAAATCCGAAAATACCTTTAGTAGATGCTCTTCAACTTCCTCTTTTCATTAAAAGCGGCGGGGATAAGAAATTCCAAATACTTTAGAAGATATCGAATTTTTAAATTTCATCACAATTATACCAGTGCATTCATGTGGAATTCACAATTGTTTCTTGTTTACGATTATACGAGTATCTAATTTTTTATTGGATAATGATGTCACGTGATTGATAGTGATAGGCCAGAATTCAAATAAACCAATACGTGATTATTTAGTTCATTTATTGTTTTAAAACGGTATTTAATTACCGCCTCCAACTTTGGCGAGTTTTTAACGTTTCTAATTTTAAAGTCTTATTTTTTATTGTTGCGCAAGTAATAAGTAACAAAAAAATTTTACGTGAGTTGTTACTGTTCATCCTTTGTCCCGGTTTGTTAGGTCCGGTCAGTTACATTATAAATACTTTAAAACTAAAGAATCATTGAAATAATTTCATATTATTTTTAATGTACGCTTAGTTTCAAAGTACCTATTTATAATCAAACTGACCTGACCTAATCGACCATTTTCATTAATTAGGCATTCACAAACACACGGCAAAATAAAAAAAATATCGACGGTCGAATGATAAACACAGGTCTTGTATGCAAAATAATAACGGCGATATCTCCTAAAGTATTTGGAATTTCTTACCTCCGCCGCTTTTAATGAAAAGAGGAAGTTGAAGAGCGTCTAATAAAGGTATTTTAGGTATTTTCGGTTTTTTAACATTTTTTTCCGCAAATACCGCTCAACTACATTTTTACCTCGCATTGAGTAACGAATAGTATTTTAGTCATTAACTGACAGTTTTTTTTTTATTGTAAGCTAAACACGGAAGTCGCAAGGCTTCACTAACGTTACAACTTTAAATTGTGAAAATTAAAAACGGAAATCTCGCCTTGTTTTGGCAATACATATTTATCATGAAAACAATTGAATTGTCAATAATTTGATTTAATTTTTTTCTTTCATTGTGCGAAAGTTTAACAAGTTAAAACGTCATGTATAAAATAAAATAAAAAAGATCTTGGCATTCCATGCATAACATAATGTCTGCATCTGCATCTTAAAATTGTTCGGAACACTCCTCTTCAAATATGTCACTATAGATTCTCACACTACTAACCAAATAGCATCAAAATATACACCGGTACATATATAAATTTAACTAAAATATTAGTTGTTTAGTAAAATTAATGTTCAGTGGTTTTGAAAAGTTATAGGCACATTATTAGTTATTTTATATTTAAAATTATTTTGCATTCAACACTCATATTAACTTTGTTTTAGTTATTTCATTGTTTACGAATTAGTTGTATAACTACACTCTACAAAGTAACAATGTATACTCATATATAACACTTCTGTATTATACATCAGTACTCTGTGAACAAGGTGAGTAAAGTAATATGTAAAGTAACTGAGTAAAGTAAAGTGTGTGCCTTCACTTGGTGTATAACAGTAGTGAACACACTCTATCTATAGTGGATACAATTACTATAGTAGTAATACAATAACCCATTTTATAATTTCATAGGATTTTAAGTTCTGTGTCGTCAGGCGCCATCTATATAACTCAGAGCTTGCAAAACAACAAATATGAATTATATGCAGGATCGACTGGCTTTGTTTACTAAATAAAAACAAACACGTACTTATATCAAAATAACAAGGTCTTATTAACTGTGAAGTAGTGACATATTGGCAAAGAAAAATTTACTATCACACAAGACGTAAACAAACATTTAACGGAGACCATTCCAACTTTATTCCTGCAAAAAAAAAAGTTTCAATTTTAAATTGATGTATAGAGTTGCCAATATGCTGGACACAACACACCAAAAGTCCTTATTTTCAGACGTCTGTGCTCAGACATATCGAAAAATGTTATTTAAAACAGTTAAATTCAAAACTATCAATGATTTGAAACAGTTTTAAGGCTAAATTAACTCACACACGAGCATCTGCGTCCCAGACCTCTAGTCTTGAGAGTTTGTGTGTGTTGATTTGCATGTACGGTTAATAAATAAATAACCATAATATTTATGAAACTTGAATATTAATCAGTGCATTGGGGTTTCAAGCAGAGTTTAAAAACAATTTCACGTGCGTTCGGACGAGAAAATCTCTTTAAATATGATCGACGTCAATAAAATCCGTTTTAATGGTTCTATAATTTGGCCTACCTTTTCAGCCGAAGATATAGACCATTTTATTTATAACAATAAATAGCCTGCTCTTGTAGTATGCATCGCGCTTTTTATGTACAAGTCACACATATGTATTACATAAACTTATTAAACATGTTATTTAGTATTTTAGGTCATTAATTGCCTCACTATCAGGTGAGACAGGCTCCCCATCTGGGATGGACTAAACGACTTTCCTGGTGGTCTAAATCTCATTATGAAATGGGCCGGAGGCCTCAAATATTCGAAGTATTTGTTTGAAAGTTTGAAGTGCCGTGCCTCCGGAGCGACGGCCAATCACACGATGCCACTCAGAAATACCGCCAGAGACTTAAACTGCTTCTAATTACATAAACATATGTTATGTAATTATGTGGATTGCTTATAAATGCTCCAACTATAAATATATTATTTCCAAAAACAAAAGAATGTTTAGAAATAGTGTTTACAACAAGCTAAACAAACGCAGCTAATCAACGCCGGGATAAATGTTAAGTAATTACCGGTAATAAATACAGTTTTAAATTCTCTGTACTACTGTACTAGTACATAATATTTATAACCTCTCTAATAACCAGTTTTGTTATTCGTCATTTTAAAGATATTTGGTGATCGAAGCGGATGTCATTTCTGTTTTCTCTAAGGCACCATTTTGATTGGCTGATTGCATTAAACATTCTGACATATTTTATTACCCGACCTAAATAGAAAATGTTTGATGAAAACTCAAGTCATTCAACTTTCAAACAAACACACTTGTACTTGTGATGTGTTCGGTGACTTCATAACCTTCAGCTTTATTTGAAGGAAAAAATCTTATTGGAAGGTGTTCGAAGCGAATGTTTGACAGTCTGAATGGTCTTTATATTTATTATTTTTAGTTTTTCGAAATTTTTGGTAAATAAAAAATCCTAATTCAGCCATCACCCTTTTTTGTTGTCCGAAATATTTTCCCTCCTATTTCATTACAGTTCGTTAATGGTTAAAATCGGGTCAAGAAAGTGGAAAATGTGGGAGAGTTATTGAAAAACTGAAAAATCACTATAAATCCCTAAATAATTTTTGATACAATGGAAGTTTACTTGGAAGGTCTTCCATGGCAGCTGTTATGGATGGTCTGTGGAAGAATTAGCAGAGCGCTGGCCGTTTTCATGGAGATGTTGGTAATCGGTTGCACCTATTTGGATTTCTCAGGATGGTTTCGTACAAGGTGGAAACTTTACCCGATCAGAATGCCCTTAGTGTTAAACCGGTAATTTATTTTTGAGGAATTGAAGTGTTTTGATTATTGATTTGAAAAGTGGTGAACATGTGGTCTGAAGTGGTCTATGGAAGTCGTTAGTACAGTCACTAGCTTATGGAAGTAAACAGGTATTTTATTTTTATAGGAGTTTTCACTAGCAGCACAGCACACAACCTACCTATCTGTTCTGGGCACACGTCAAGATCATAAACAAGAAAAGCAAAACTTTTAACGAGTTAAAAATGCCCCAAAACAGTCCTGGGGTACCGCAAGAAAGGAAACTGAAAACACGGCCGACAGTAAATGTAGGAGAGTTCACTTGTACAGAATTAAAAAAAGAATTTGGGAAATGAAGGAGTTCTACTTAGGCTTACTAAATCCACAACAAAATTTTCAGAGCGGAAAGATTTAACCAGGCCTAATGAGTATGGTTAAGTGTAGGCCTGTGTTGATATAGTCTGGACTTCCATCAATATTTTGGACAGAAGCTCTGTCAGTGTTACATTATAATGTTCCTAAAACATCACACAAATTTATCAGAAACATTTTATATACTTTTATTGTATTTATTAATGATGATGCATTTTAAATAATACATACTTTGAAAAATATCAACTAAATTAAAAGTATTGTATGTTATTGATGAAATAAACCCGCCTTGAAACTAACCAATAGTATTTCTCTTTGTTGTGACACCGGGCTCTTATCCAGTTGAGTACTGGGAAGAAATCTGAACAGTTTTTGGGAGCCAGCCAAATACCACATGAATTAACAAGAACGAATAATAACTTCTCTCAGGACTGGCTTGTTCGAGCCTTGTATTTCCCAGTTACCACCAACAGATGAAAAGCTAGCCTCTTCGCACGATTATGCCATCGTAGTTTTTGCTATTCAGATTCACATAAGTGCCACAGAAGTACATCACAGTGAATGCCTATCGGGAATTAACTAGATAATTAACTCATAAACAATGTAGAGTACGTAGCGAAAAGCTAGAGGATTTTTTTTATTAATAATAGGTACATACTCTTTACATTTTCTCAAAAAATATGCCACTCATCCCTTTGTATGTTGTTACTGGTTCAAGCAATTACATTTTCTTAAACAATAAAGAAATCTAGCACCATACTATGTTTGGGGGATTACTCAGTGATAAATTGTTTTGCGTTATATTGAAACATGAAAATAATGAAAATAACTAGCAGCGTCAAATGTATGTTCCACAACACGAATGAAAATTCATGCTCACGAAAACTGATTGCGCTAGATAGTTATTTTTTCACATATTAAAACTAACAAATGTATTATATTTGGGTCATTCGCCATTAATTAAATACAATTTTTAATTTTTTAATGCTTTACTATACTAGCACACGCATATTGCCAATTTTACAAGATATTAAAAATTTCACTGCCTTGGTTGTGATGACTTAATTATTATGATATTTTGATACTACGATGTATACCTAATTGTGTACACAAAATGACACAAAGCTAAACCGAGCACAGTATGTCATAATTACAGGAGTTAAAAAACAATACAAGTAGTAAATTTAATAATCTTCGCATTTGTTGGTGATTATGGTATAATGCATATTAATGTTCTTTCATGTGGTGCAAGTAAATTTTGTCTTCCAACAAATGCACACTGGTAAGATTTCATCGTGTTGTGCAGTTTCAGCTAACCGGGTCGAGCTGTCAATGCTACAGTTAAGGGTACTTTCGTTAACTTCTACCGACGCATTTTTAACTGTTCGCCGTTCTGTTTGTGTGAGGTAGACGCAGAAATGGTTTACAAACATAAGCTACACACACTCATTGGGTAGGTAACTTAGGGTTAAAATTACTTCAAAGCGTGTATTGCCACTAACCACCGCCGGCAACTGCTTCGCACGTGAGAAGCCTAAGATGTACATCAAGTTCTGTCCCTGCCCAAACACGCCCGAATATTCACCTTCGGCCAACTTCAGGATTTGTTTTATTTTTGCGCAGGAAAAATGAATTCAAATATTAAAAGTGGTCGGTTAGATTAGCTACATTAAAACACTTTAAAACACTATGGACGGTTAGTTAGGTTAGTATAGCTACATTAAAATAAACAGAGAAATATAAATATATATAAATAAACCCGAGGTTGGCCGAAGGTGAGTATTCGGGCGTGTTCGGGCAGGGACATAACTTGATGTACATCTTAGGCTTCCCTTCGCACGTCCTTGGCAAGGGCCACGGTGGTTGAGTGGCCAGATACCTCGCCTTCCATGAAGGCGATCCGGGTTAGAATCACTACGGTCTCAAATCAGTGTTTTTTTTGGCAAGTGGGAAACATGGTGGACGTTGCCATTAGCCGGTAGGTTTTCTCGGGGCAGTCCTGTTTTCCTTTCTCTTCACCCCACCCCATTCTATCCACGTGATCGCATCGCCTCTCATCCGACTCGAACGACCTTGATGACGAACAAATTTTAAGTTAGTTCATTCGTACGTTGGCCTCCTGTGGAGGACCCCCTCGTGACGTCAGGAGCGTTAACTCACGTGTTCTGGAGGGGCGGCTCGCAGCTGTCATTGGGCTGCCATTATCACATCTGCACTCAACAGCTCGCTCGTCAGTCGACTGCAGCTGCTGCTTCGCAGTTACCGGCCGTGTGCGTCGACGCGGCACGGACTGCAGACACCGCAGAGCAAGGTAGGAGTAGGCAGGGATAAATTGTTCACATTTTTTCACAGCGGTGTTCAACAAGTAACGTTTTCATTACAATGCTTACATTAGAGCACTCAAAATGTGTTAGAATACTTTGATACAAAAATGATTTTCGTTTAAATTAATAATCATATCTATCATAGGTATTAACAAAGACCAAAGCAAATGGATTGCGTGCCTTAAAATATATGTAAAAAAAAATTATTTAACTATATTTTGACGGAAAATTAAATCAGTTCCTTTTACGGTGATCCGGAATTGTCAAAACTTAAAACAATTTAAATGTATACCTGCGACGTTGGCGACGCTGCGAACAAAAGACGCAGCGTGGCTGTAAAAGTTCGATGTACTTTGGAAGCGGGAGTAAAGACAGATAAGAGCTGCCAGGCCTCACTGCTTCGCGAGGAACGCACCCATAAAGATACAAGGCACGCGACTAGGTTGGACTCACTGTTATCTCGTACTTCAGCACGTGTCTCGCGCGGGGTCGGGTACGAGGTCGTGCGAGACGTGAGTGGCCGGACCACTCACTCACCTCCAACCAAGGCGACCTGGGTTCGACTCCCGGCACGGTCAAATCCGCAAGCGGGAAACGCGACGGACTTTGTCGTGAGCCGGTGGGTTTTCCCGGGGCGATCCCATTATTCCGTCAATGCTGCGTTCTCACCTCATCACTCCTCCTCGTTTCTAACGACCTATAGATATGTCGACGGCATGTTAGGCCATAATCCACAAACCAGTCTAGTCCATTCCATTCTCGTTAAACGAGTGGCAGCGTGCCCGCTGACGGTTCATCAGATCAGTTGTTTTCCTAGCGGTCAGATCAGTCATCTCCCATCCGGCGGTGCCGACCTAGGAAACGTGGCAGACGTTGCCATGAGATGACGGGCTATCTTGGGATACTCTCGTTTCTGCTCTAGATACACTGCATCATTGCCGGTCTCTCATCTAGAGTAGCTGGACGAAGCTCAAAATCAAGCCCCTCGTATCACCGACTCCAAGTGAGCGGAAAAAGCAGTAGGGGAAAGTCCTCTAGCCCCGGACAGTTAACATTTTTCGTTTATAGTAATTTAATTAACAGGTGTTTAAATTAAGTATTATATGCCAGATATCTTCGAACAAATATTTAATAATATTACTCATTCAATAAACAAAAACTCTAATGCAATTAGTGAAAACACTGAGTTAAAATTATTGAGTTATTTTCTTATTTCTCGAGATTGGCGGGTAGTATCGGACAGTTAAAAAACTTGTCAAAAATTTGTGTACATAATTTAAGTACTTTATATATACAGGTTCATAATACATTGAATGTGTTCCGAAATCTAGGGGACACATATAAATATTATGCTAGAGCTTTTTATGCAGTATAAAGTTATAAAAACTTAGCTGTTTTAATGTAAAACCGTTTTCAAAACTGCACGACGTCATTCAAATTTAGAAAAAGAGTGTATAAATAGAAGAAAATGGTGTAATAAATCAATAATATATTTCTTGATTTAACAGAATATTCAGCGTAAAAATATACCCCCAAAAGAAAATTAGACGATGTTCTTAAGTTTATCACATCTGTCACATTTATAAAATAATGGTGCTCCTTCAACACTTGCACAGTTTTCATGTGCCCATTCCTTACACACACAGCATTGGATCCAATCTTCTTCAAAACTTTCCCCACATAATATGCAGATGGTTTCCTGTACACTTGACTGTGATGATGTTGCAATGGCATCGAATTTGAATGATTTCTTGTACTTCAGACGCTTTCTTGTTTCCTTCTCAACTGTCTCATTGCGCTTAGCCTGCATGGCTTCTTTAAATGGAGTTGATGTAAGAATTTCACTTCTCTGCGTCTTCCTTTTCCTACTTTGAATCCTGCGTTTGCTGGCATCTGGGAGAGGTGAGAGTTTTTCTAAAATAGTCAAAGGGTTGACTAATCCACTTGAACCTGGAGTTGGTTCCACGTTGGATGGTGCTGAACTGGACTGTGTGGCATACATTCCATTTACTTGGCTGGTCGACGGATTTTTCATTTCTGTCATTTTGGAAGGTAGAAAATCCAAATCTGAAAATACACCCGAGTTGAATGGATGGATGCCTGTACACGAGAATCCTTTCAGAGCAATCTCCAGACGACTGACCTTGGTGTAGGCAGAACTTGCCAACTCTGCAATGTCGTATTCATTAATACGCAGTCCAGGATTCTTTCTCATCCATGCGGAACATGCTTCTGCGTACGCCCCTTTAAAAGGTTTCATGAATGACCTGTCGAGAGGTTGCAGCCTATGAGTGGTGTGGGGAGGTGTTGATAGCATGTGGATATGCTGCGATCTAGCATACACAATGACGTCCAGCTCCTTATGACTGCAGTGGCCGTCGAGGACGAGAAGTGTGGGACTTTGCTCCGTTGGATGTGCGTGCTTAGCAAAGTGTTTTAACCATGCTAAAAAAATGTTCTGCATTCATCCAGCCATTTGGCTGAGCGACTCCGAAGCTCTCACCAGGAGCACCAATCATAAGCCTTTGATTCATTTTTTGTCGAGGAAAGATAAACATAGGTGGAATGAAGTGCCCCGTAGCACTCAAGAACACTAATGTTACGTTTCTACCTCTCTCCCCAGAAGTTAGTTTCCCAACTTGTCTTTTTCCTTTCACTGAAATCACTTTGCTGTTTTCATGGACAGAAGATATTCCCGTCTCATCCGCATTATAAATACGGGAAGGTGGGAAAGAATATTTATCGAACAATTGACCTAGTTTGTCATAAAATATAGTAACTTGAGGCTTATTAAAACCCACTGCTCGCATTATGCTGGTAGATTCTGCAGTTCTCAATGACAATTCTGGATGCCTCTTCATTAAATTGTAGTAGAAGTTTTTCCCTGCATGTTTTTTCTCTCTATTGAACCTATGGGGCAGATTCAAAGCAGCAGCCAAATCATACGCTAGCTTCAGGAACTCTTTTCTGGTGAGAGGCATAAGCATATCATCTAACTGTTTGATGTGAGAGATTAGTTGTTCCTCGTAACTATCTGAAAATGTCTTCTCAAACCGGCCTAATTTTGGTGAGATCTGAATTTCCCCTCCACTTTTAATTCGCATTAATCTGTCCTGTAAAGTGCTCTTTGGAACACTAAAAGTTATTGCAGCTTCTTGTACACTTAAACTATTAGCCAACACATTGTTTACAGCCAGCTTCATATCGTCTTCGGACCATTTGCCTCTTCTTTTCGCATCATTTTTGTCTTTCGACATGCTTGAAATTAATATAATCTGCAAACAGAAAACCTATTTCATGTCTGAACACATTAAAGGCCCGTGTAAAATTAGCATGTGGTTTCTCTTACTAGCTACAGTAAAAATAAATGCTATAATTTCTAATTATTAGTAACGTCTTCAACACGCATTTTAAATTATAATACATTCATAATTAGATTGTACCACTCCTTTAAGTAACAATTATAAACTCAATAACAAAAATATGTAACGAAAACTACTTTTCAAAACAATTAGAGACACTCTCGTAACCAACATTTGTAAATCATGCAAATTGTTGCTAATGCATACTAAACACAAATCTCATTATTGCAAAAATAATCAGGAATTTATAAACGAGCCTTAAACAAGTTACATATGTGTCTGAAAACAGAAAACTTATATTTGTGTGTCTTAAATACAGAAAAAAAAGTACCTATGTTTGTGTCCGGTACTACAGGACAAAGGGCCTGTTGGCTAATTGTGTGTCCGATACTAGAGGACATTAAGTGTCCGGTGCTACCGGATCCGCATGCGACCAAATTAATTCTCGCCATTAAATAACCACTTTTAGATTTCCACTAAAAATCAATGAATATGTTATTCAGACTATAAAAATTACATGAACACAGTTTAGACACAATCCATTCAACTAATTCCGTGTAGTTCACTTTCAAATCTTAACTTGGGTAGAAACATAAACAATGATATTCACAAAAACGCTCACAGTGTGGTCACAGCTCGACGAACTAACACACTCTGCCGGAACATTTGTGTACTGGAAGGAACCTTTAAGACGCACCCTGCATTATGCTGATACCTCGCGGGATTTTCGTGAACTCTTATGTGTCCGATGCTAGAGGCCGTCCGGTTCTAGAGGACTTTCCCCTATTGAAAAAGAAAGAAGAATAAAATATTTGCTCATTTGTTTTAGGATGAGCATACTAGAGAATTTAACTATGTGTAACAAATAAGTATGATTTAATTAATTTGTGCCCACGACTGGTATAATGATGTATAACCAAAGCTTCCACTCAGCATGTCTCCCGTTAGAACCGTGGCGTATTTGGGTAAACTTTCTCAATATTAATAGTGTCAACACCGTAATTGTTTTCACACTGATTGCTCTAAGTTGTCCGTAAGATACAATCCAAGCCGTTACATTGAGGAAGTAAATGTTACTACCATTGCGTTAAACAACGTAGCCAGTTGGGGGTGTCCGGAGGAATGGGCTTGTCATTTCTTAAATGACAAACTGAGACTTGTAGAATATTGGTTTATTGCCAAACAAAAACACATTAATTAATAAACCAATTATTGTTTTAGAATATAGTGAATATAGTTTAGAATATAAGTGGTTGACGTAAAAAAAAGTTTCATAAAGTCAATGTTCTTTGCAAGATATTGTATAAATAAAACATATTTTATAAACTATCATACGCCCAGAGGAAGTGTTGTACATGCCTGCGAGTCTACTTGCCATGTTAAAGCGTGACTCCAGAACCTGAGTTTATTTTTATTTTTTGGAGGGTATATATTTAGCTTGCTTAAATTCTTGTGTTAAAATTTTTATTCATCTAAAGTTGTATGCTGCTATTAAATTTCTGTAGTCAAGACCATGAATTTGTAAATATTCCAAGACAAGTATCTGAATTATTTAATGCAATGTTTTGCAACGGCATCCTTTCTTTTTTACGATAGCGTCTCCCGAAAAAGTCTTTCTGGAGCCGTCCCTGGCAATGTTATGGATCGCGAAATCCTAAACTACGACATGCGTAAACTGCGCGCGTGGTTGCATAAAGCTAAGATGGCGGGGTAACGAAAAGTGCAACGCACAGGAGTAGGGTGCTCGATGATGGTGTCATCGCGGTTTTCATTAAGAAATATTTAATAATTTTTGTATAATTTTTTTCCACTTTTCTAAGTTAATATTTGATGATTTTCAAGATGGTGGACGTGATGTCATAATTAAAAATGGCGGCATACAAATGGTGACTGGGGTCAAAGGTCAAGGCCGAATCCAAGATGGCCGCCGGAAGTGACGTAATCCAAGATGGCCACCGTGGCTCCATGGCTCCCCATACGAACTGTATTCACCATCGTAGATTAGACCGTCTCCTTGGACGCTGCGCCGCGAGGCGTCTGGGTGCCTGCTGACTTGCAGATGGCGAGCGCCGCCCTGCAGCCCGGCCTGCAGATACGACCCGTGTTGACCCACGAGGACGTCGTCGAGATGGTGCACCGCCTCTACGGCCTGCGAGACGTCCAGATAACGGACCTGAACGCGTACGACGACAGGAACTATCATATCCGGGTGAGCCTTTTGCATTTACACACACGGCCACTGTACACATTTCTCGTCTTAAATCTACGGAGAACGCTTGTTAAAAAATATATACATAGTTGTATTCTTAAATTTACGGGTATGTACTAAGTTCGATTACTTTGGACAGTACCACACTAGAATTATCTGGGTATACTAGCGAAGATTTCAAAAATTTTGTTTGCCCCACTGAAGAAACACTGTTATTTCCTCCACGCGTGTGTTTGTTTACTTACAGAAATACAGCGTGGTTTCTACGAAGATCCAGTTTCCTGAAATTACGAAGAACTCTTTTTCTTGCCCCCTGTCTCCCCCTTCCACCAGCTATTCCCTTGCACCGCATACGGCGCGCCAACTAATTGTGCGACTGTTGACGGAACAGCAGTACACCCCGGTCATCGGCAACATCCGTCACGTTTCTCAACACGGAAGCTCCCCGCGAGTTTCTGCTCTGTTTCTCGGGCTTACAATGTCTTCAGGTTTCAACATCGCTCGAAACTAAAAAAATTTCGACTGTTGTTAAAATGCTTATTCTAAGCGTGCAGTTGTTATGACGAGCCACTCTCTCGGTTTAGCGATTTTCCCCGCCACAGATCTTGCCTCGCCTTCCCTGTCGGTTACAAAAGAAACACCAAGCCAATAGTAAAAAAAAATGAATTTGAGACATTAAAAATGATATGTAGTGACGCGCGCCGATTTTTTTCCGACTCTTAATTAGGCAAGAAGCTCCAGGAAATTGCAATCAGTAGCGGATCCAGAGGGGGGACTAAGGTGTTCAAGCCCCCTCCAAAAGCATCTGGGTCCAATATTGTTTTAGTGTTTGCCTTGATAAAGCCTAGCCTCAGCTGGGTCAAGCCCCTCCCAAACCAAAATCATGGATCCGCCACTGATGGCAATTCATTTAGTCAAGAATCACGCACTGGTAGTGTCACACTAAACGACATCCGATTGCTGAAAATTTCACGAACCGGTGAGTTTCAAAATTTGGGTTTGATATCCCGCTGTTAAGAGCTTTTTTTTTTTGAGCAAGCAAACTTTAAATCTGGTTGATTACTTAATTTGACTATTTTATGTTTAAATTATTTTGATTACCATGTATTTGCCAAATAACACGGAAATTATTGTAAATGTCATTTCGAAAAGGCACTCATGAACACGTTATTTTAAGTATGTATAGTAAATATGAGACCTCAGTTGCTACTGCAAGGCAGAAAATACAAAGATCATAATTACTGGAATGGCTGGTGTTAATTGAGCAAGGAGTCGAGGGAAGTTAAGTGTTTTAAAGCCCAGTTTCATCGCGTAAGTCCCTTGCTGTTGTCATACGTTTTAACAATTTGTTTTATCTAAAACTTTTTTTGCTTGGAACCATAACAATATTTGCACCGCTGTCAGTACTCACGACACAAAATAAGGATACGTTTTGGATAGCTCACACTCATTAAGCTAGTAGTGCGTTACCGTAATGTCGGGCAGAAATTTATTGCTGATCTGGAGGAGTCTTCTTTTCTGAGTGAAATGATTGTAATTATTTTCGCAGGTGAAGGAGTATCAGGCTTCCTTGTGGCCGCATGGATATGTCTTCAAGGTCGTGAACACGTTGGATTCGCAGAAACCGTCACACATTGAGGTTCAGACGGAACTCCTAATGTATTTAGGTATGCCACTGAATTACCTTTTTCTTAAAACAAAAATACCTGCATAAAGTACCTATTCTATGTTTTAATAAAAATAACCAATTTGTTGAGATGGATTTGGATTCTAGGCTTTTGCAGTGAAAGCAAAAAATCACGATGGTGATGAATCGTTACGGGTGGAGAGAAGAAATTGCTTAAATGGTCTCAGCATCGTAAAAATATACGAAACTGTCAGTCTGTTTAAAAAGCAGACTTACCTGGCTATAACGTCTTACATTGTTAGAGCTCAGTTGGTTTTTAATTTCCTATCCTTTCCGTGTTTTTTTTTATTATATGTACGTATAATATTAGAAACTATATATATATATATATATATATATATATATATATATATATACTCTGCTAAACAGTCGGTTTCCTTTCTACAACGAAAATTTTATTTGAGCATTTACATTTAAAGTTAAAAATGAATAGCGCTTAGTAAAATACACGCGTTAACAATTCATCACAAACAAAAATAAAATAAATAAATATATAAAATGAAGGTAAGAACTCAGCGAATTATTTCTGCATAAATGTTAGTAGTCTTAAAAATTTTAAAAATATATATTTTTTTATTTATATGAATCGTAGTCTTAAATTATACTTACAAGGTGAATTAAAACAGTGATTTTTTGACGATATATCGCCATCGGTTTATGAATTTCACTTAGCGTATTCTTTTTTATTATAACACATAACCAGTGACACTGCAGTTAAAAATAAACTCATAAAATGGTAACACAATTTACTTTTCGAAATATTATCTATCCACAAATTCCGCTTTTTATCTCCAAGCATTTCCCTACTCAGTTTGGTCCTTTAAGCAGTAAAGAAACATCGTCGATGCAAGAAAAGTATACAATTGTACATTTGAACAATTTCTCATGTTGCCCAACTGTGAAGAGTGTCGTAACTTCGGCCGTGGTAGAGCGCGGCTGCGTCCACACTGCTCCCTAGCGGCGTGACCGCGAAGCTCAGCTGCCCTGGCGGCTGCCGCGTTCAGCAGACTCATCATGTGGAAACCATAGAGATATAATATTACCTCTATGGTGGAAACACTTCCATGACATTACATTTTAGCAGCTCTCTGCGTCAGACGTTACACAGGAACCCCACCTTTAGAAACGACGACTTGTCTTCCCCAAACGTACACTTCACATAACAAGTCATGCGTCGTACAAATTAGCTTCTGTAGCTTCGTAGATTCTGTGTCCTTGTCCCTGCGACCAGGATGCTGAACCAGAGTTTATTTTAAATCATGACCTTAACGACGTCTGCCCCTGGAGCTAGTCTGTGTACACGCGGCACAAAGCCTGCTGTTACAGGGACATCAGCAACTTTAAGGTTGTGCGCGTCTATGCATTTTTTAGTCCACTGTAATGTTAATTCATTTAAATAAAAAAATTACATAACTACAAGCTTAAATTGGTGGTAAAATTACGAAAAAACACAAATTTATTTCTAAGTTTAAATCTCGGTAATATAGTAGAATATAAGGATATGCATTTAATAAAAACAATTATTTTAACTATTACCGTTATAAAAATATTTTTTTGCAGCCCTTTAATAGCAATGTTCAATAAGGAAATTAATAATTTCTCAGTGGAATGTTGAGTAGTTATGTACCTACTAATTTATTTAAGTTGAGTTAGTATATTTTGTAGAATATTTTTACCATTTAACTGGTTCAAGTTTCAGTGTACTTTTTTTTTTTACAATGATTTGGATTAATATTTTCTTTTGATCTTGTTTTGTGAACGTGTAGCCACTGGCTGATAGTATTATACAACTAGACTGTGTGCGATAGTTGGAAATTCTGTTTTTCAAAGGTCGTACTAGAAGAGTTGAGCAACGCCTTTTTTTGCTGTTGTTTTCCACCGCATACGAAAAAAAAACAAAAAAAAAAACTGTTCTTTCGGATTCGTCCGGGACGGAACTTTCTGTATTGCTGCAAAGGGAGGCCATCGCGTTAGCCAAACAATCACTGACGTCCTGGGAACTTCTGAGAGGAAAGCATAGCCTGCGTGGATTATGTTGAAACTGGTAAACAATCGATGTTAATTACTAATATTATTTTTCCAGATTCACACGGATTCACGTGCCCTCAGCCCGTTAAGAACGTGGACGGGAAGTATTTGTCCGTGGAGGAGCTGCCGAAGAGAGGTGAGCATGTCCGATGGCGATGTATCGCAATTCGCTGCATTTAATAAGCACCAGAATGATTGTGGGGTGAGTACTTACATCAAACGTTATCTTGATAACAGAAGTGCCGTAGTCAGAAGATATTACACAAATTATTTTCATTTCAATTTTTTTTGGTAAGACCAACCATGTATAAAACAAAAAATAAAATATTTCTTGAAGTTTTAAAACTGAACATTTTGGTACGTATATAAATACTATAGCTAATGATATGATCTAAACCTTTTCTGGTCATCGGCTCATGATTTGCAAACTAAATTGTCAAATTTGGCTGTTATAAGCAAAACCACGTGGGTTTTCTTTACTAATAGATAGTTGTTTTTGTTAAAAATGTTAAATGTAGACTGAAGAAGAGATTTGAAACACATCATATTTAAATGCACCAGTAACGAAATATCAAAAACCTCTGTATCGAAACTCTAACATTCAATTGCTATGCGATTTATTAATCTCAACAATGCGCCATTAAAGTTTGCCTATACAAATCTTTTTAACAGTGTTACTTTTTAACAGTTCAGTGTTGGACTCAAAAAATTGCGCACTTTCCATCTACATACTTATTTTATAATGCAACTGGCAAATTACATTTTTACCCCAATCGTATAATACTGCTTACAAATCCATAACAGGTTTTCGAAAACTCGGAACGTTATTACCGTTCAACAATTTGAAATTGTGGTCCACACAAAATTACTACAGACTTAAATACCTCAAAACGTCAAAAGTATTTATGAGAGTCGTTTCAAGTAGCACAGTTTGTTTTTATGTGCTTTTTTATCTTATAATATCAAGGAAGGCTGAGCTTATAAGCACCAATGTTACAATTTTCTTTTTCTCAGTATCGCACAGTCCAAAAGGGAGCCGATTACTTTTCTTTAATGAAACTGAAAACTATAGATAACAGCTTAGAATAATTGTTTTTTATCAATTATTTATATAAGCTGAAGTCAACAAACAATTGAGGCACGAAGGACTTAATAGTAGCTGCAGTTGGCAACTTGTTGAGGTTTCAATAAACTTAGCATTTTGTAGGCTATATCCGAGTTTCAATGTATTATCTTTGAAAGATTTGTGCAATGGGAGTGCATGACTTGATGTAAGCTTTTGGACATACGCCATTGCTAATAGTTTGATAGTTTGTGGTTAGAGCAGTTAAATGGGTCCCGCGTCAGTTTAAACTTAACTCATAATAAACTTTCGCAATATTTCGTGTGTGTTGGAAAACTTACGTGTATTTTTAGACTAGCCAATTTTTTTAAAAGTTTTATTGAAAATTTGTACTCCAATGGTGGAGCCTTGAGGATGAGAAAAAAAATCTGTCTGTAACCTCATACGTATATTGATTCAACAGCTCGATCAACTAGATGATGAAAAGGGGGGGGGGATGTTGTGTGTTTCGAAGTGTCTAAGATTCACTTAATCTCGGTCATATCGTACGTTTGCCCATTCGTGCAACATCACGGTCGTAACAAATAAATACTATATATTTTATGAGAGTTCACAACCTACTCTACAAGAAAAAATAAAATTGAAAACTATTTTTTTGCAAGAATTTTACATATGTAACATAACCTAACCTACCTTTTATTTTTACACCAGGGCTGTATCCGATTACATAGGGATGCGTCCATAGCACACATATCTCTACATCCCTTTGCAGATGCAGTCACAATGTAAAGGACGCATTTCTAAGAGCTGAATGGTATCCGAATACTTCTACTGCTAGCACATGTTGAATTGTTGACAGTTGGTTCGTACTAATGTTCATGTAGTCAATTTGAGTCGTGATATATACGAATATCCAGCAAAACATAAATAAGAACGACCAATTAAATTTTTTTGACGTGACAACGTCTAATAAATCGATGAACGCCAGCAGCACGCACGAAAAAGGATGACTCATTGTGCCGTTACGCAAATTGTCCCGTTACGCGTTGTCCCGTTACGCTCATTGTACGCTTGCGCCGCATCTATCTCTCTTCCACTCGATTGGAACAACCATAGATTTGACTTATTCTAGGCAAATTAAACTTGAAACACTCCCATTCGTTTCCTACTTTTCTTATCATCGTCCTATCCTTAACAGAATAACCCAGATTGGAAGAAATTAAATAGCAAACATGTATAAAATTTATAATTAAAATAATCTTTTCGTTAAAGTAATAAACATATTTGAAATAATGAGTGCAATTAAAAGTAATTTTATCAATTAAATTGTAGATTTAATTTCACTCCTTTGTATCCATACAAAATAGTGATAATTCAATAAAAATGATTCAATTTTATTCATAAAAGTATGCAATAATTTCATCAATGTTTTGTTATGACGTTGTCACGTTAAACTATCGTCCGTAAACCGACTTTACAGACAACCACTTTTTTTTTTAATGAAGCGTGGTTGTTACATTTACTAGCGATCAAAATATAAGTTTTATTTTATGAATACCAAAATATTACAAATACTCATAACGAGCATTAAAATACCCGTATAATTCAAAGTTCGCCTGTCGGTAATTTTTATCAAAGTTTTTATCTGTCTCTATTTGAGCTATCACTTACGCTTATTACGTTTTTTTTACAAATCTTATGCCAAACATCCCTTAAGTAATTATATATACAAACTTAATACATAAAACAAGATTCCGAAGCTATGAGCATGAGGACGTGTAAGTGGACGCAAGCGTAGCAAAGCTTAGATCTCGACTTCAGTGGACGCATGCAGGGGCTGATGGTCCGTGATGATTCGGAAGCGAGGCAGAGACGGCCGCGCCCACTAGGACGCACTTGTAGCGGATCTCTGCGTGTCCGGGCGCGGCCCGGGGAGAGAGTCCTGGAGCGCCCGTGCTTGTGTCCCAGGGCCCGCGCCCCGCCGCAGTCACGTGGTGCGCCTGCTGACCTTCCGGCCGGGGCGGATCCTCGCCGACGTGCCCGTGTCCCCCGGGCTCATGTTCCAGCTGGGCGGCTTCGTGGCGCGGCTCGACCGCTGCCTCCAGGTGACGTCACGCGCAGACCCCCTGGCCGTCACTCACATCTCAGTGCAGTGTTGTCGCCAGACTCAGACCAGCGGCGGATCCAGAGGTTCACCTCGGAGGGGGCACTCTAGGATTTCAGAGAAAAAATGTCTTCAAATTACTAAATTTGTATTTAATCTACTCACACTACACATAACATCCAACCACAAGATTTTATGATCCTACAAGAAATTAATTAATTATATTAAAATATTTTATTGGTTTCAGAAACAATCATTTTTGTCGGCAATATTAATGTAGCAGACAACTGGTTTTTCGGGAGGGGGGGGAATTTCACCCTGGTGCCCCCCCCCCCCCCCTTGGATCCGCCACTGACTCAGACAAGGTCAGCATGAATGGGCTCACATTTTGCTTGAGGTGGATGAGGTTAGGGCATAGCAGCGACGGAATTCCTACCCCGAGAAAAACCCACAAGTCTTTTACGGCAATGTCCGTCACGTTTCCCGTTTACGAAAATCTGAGGGCTGATTACAGCCACCACGTTGCTGGTGCACGCCTTGGTTTTGTTCATGCTAGATTTGTATCCGTATTCCCTGTTCATGAACGAGAGAGGTGTTTAATATGGATTCTCGAATGTATAAATCATCCTTTGAACATGAACAGACGAGAGGGAGAGCAGAACTTCGACTCCACTTTCTAAAAGCAGCTAACCCCCACGAAGAGTACCAGCAGTGAGGAACCCCACTGATTGGCCAACAGCTAAAGCATGCCCTACCCAGGAAAGTGTATACAAAGGCATTATAACCACAACTGTTACCCTGATGATGGCGACTGCAATATCGGTACCGAAACGTTGGAGAACTTTTATTCCTACTTAAAAGCTAAGAACCTCTAAAAACAATTCCATTATAACAAAACACGAAGGCCTGTGAACGTTATTAACGTTGAATATTTAATTTCCGTTGAATTTTTTTTTGTCTACAATGGTTTGCCAGTAGGTTATGATTCAGTCCTCATTATACCCGAAGAATCATTACATGTTATTTACTGACCTATGGAGTGCTCATAATCAGGCTAATAATACATCGGTCGAGAAATTTTGTAAGACTTATTTGAGTGTCTCCAAAAGCCAGTGTTTGAACAAACAATAAAGCTTGGTTTGCAGGGATTTCACCACCCGGTGCTGGAACGCCACGAGACTCTCTGGCGCCTCAACTCGGCGCCTCAGGCGAGACAGTTCGCGTTCGCGGTCGAAGACGAGAAGAACAGGCAGCTGGTGGAGCAAGTGCTGGACGAGTTCGAGAGGAACGTCTTGCCGAACTACGGAGCGATGGAGAAAGGTAAATTTTCCACAACATGTGCAAACACCATGGGCGGTGCAGACACAATCACTAAGGTTTTACTGGCGTGTATTGCAAGGCTGATATTCCGTACACAAACAAAACCCTTTTTAAATGGTCGTAGTCGACGGAAAGTGTGTGATGAAATGTGATTACACGTGGCACACACGCACTTACTAGTGCATCCTACTGTGTTTTAGAAGTTGATCTTCCGACCTCGTATCTAGGATCGGTAGCAGCCATGTGATGTTGTAGGTTGGACTACTATTAGCTGAAACTTTCCCGGTCTGAGCCATCGACATTACACTGCATCACGGACGGTCGTGAGGATTGAAGCATGTCGTGTAGTGGACGAGAGCTCTGGGCGGATTGCCCGGTCTGCCCCCATGCGCGCGGCCGCACCTCGGGCCACCGCAGTCAGAAACTGAACAACAAGGGTTCGTCACCATCACACACATCACGATCATCATCTACAACAACTTCATCGTCATTACCATCATGACCAATGCCACCATAATATTATTGAAATATCTTCCTTAACCCATGCCATCATCACCAACTTCACCACAACTATAATCGTCACTTTCATCACTATAATCACCACATCCATCTTCACTATCACCATTGTCGTAATCATCACCGTCATCACCAATACCACCATAATATTATTGAAATATCTTCCTTAACGAATGTATGCATCACCAACCTCGCCACAACTATAATCGTCACTTTCGTCATTATCATCACCACAGCCATCATCACCATTGCCATAATCATCATCACCAATACCACCATATTATCATTACAATATCTTGTTAACCAACGTCTTAATCGACAACCTCACCATCACTATAATCGTCACTATCATCATTATTTTAATCACCTCAGCCATCTTCACTATCACCATTGTCATAATTATTACCATCATGACCAATGCCACCATAATATTATTGAAATATCTTCCTTAACCCATGTCATCATCACCAACTTCACCACAACTATAATCGTCACTTTCATCATTATAATCACCACAGCCGTCTTCACCATCACCATTGCCATAATCATCACAATCACCACCAATACCACCATATTATTATTACAATATCTTCTTAACCAATGTCTTCATCGACAACCTCACCATCACTATAATCGTCACTATCATCATCATCATCATCATCATAATCACCAGCCATCTTCACTATCACCATTCCCATATCATTACCATCTCCAATACCACCACATTATTATGACAAAATCTTCTTAACCAACGTCTTCGTCATCACGACCACAGCCGTCCTGAACATGGGCGCAGGGACGGTGCACGGGGACCTGAACGAGCAGAACCTGGTGTGCACCGAGGAGGAGGGCGTGAGCGTCGTGCTGGACCTGGGAGACTGCCACGTCAGCAGCTACCTGTTCGAGCTGGCCGTGTGCCTGTGCTACATCATGCTGCTCCGGGCCCCGCCGCCGCTGGGCCCCGTCGACGTGGCGGGCCACGTGCTCGCGGGCTACTGCGCCGTCAGGCCGCTGCCCGACGCCGAGATGCGCATGCTCAAGGTGCGGCCCCGCTCCTGGTGCCTATAGTTAGAGACCGGAAAAATTCGCGGTTTCAATGACCTCTGGGATAGACTCCATGATCCTCTATGTACTAGGACAAATTGCACCTGCTCATTGGATAATGACTCGTGACACGCTTTACCTCGGATGCTTGTGATTTGATTCTTCTTTTGTTGAAGGTTTTTCACTGGCTTAGAAACCTTCAGGTAAACGGTGGTCCAATCACTGACTCAGAATGAAGGTGAACGAAATGAATCCGCGAATTTTTCCGGTCTCTACCTATAGTCCATCCACGCTTGTTTTCAACACCTTTCAAATAAACGGTTAACGGAACCACGCTCTAATATCTTTAGTTAGTTCTTCAACTAAACGTCTTACAAAAAGTACTATGTTTGAAATTAGTAGCGTGAATTATTTATTCTTAATGATGCAAATTTCAACACTTAGATGGCAACAATGTTATAATATCTGCAATAATGTAACAGTTTCGCATTGCTCAACGCACGCCTACAAGTCATTGGACTCGAAGTCATGTAGCGCTATTGAGACCTTAAAGGAGGAGTCCTTGAAATAGAAGCCAAAAATTCACTCTAAATGTGAAACAGCTTGAATTTTATGCTTATTAACGTCTATTAAACTTTACTTTTAATTTTCCTCCCAGTGCATCGTTTTGAAACCGGTATGGTGATGGGTTTTCTCTAGCAGCTTTGGCGTAGAATGACTTTATCGGGCACTGCGTCGCTTTCAAATTGACAACAGTCGTTTACTATTAGAGACCACGAGAACAGTTGAATACAATGTTACAACACGGAGGCGAATAGTCCATAAAAAAATCAATGTATCTAGCTATAAATGGAAAAGGAAAGGGAATTTTTTTTTGGAATTGAAAAAAAAAGGAAGAACATTATTTACAGAAAATAAAGTAGATTTTTAAACATTTAGTTTGTTTTAGAGTCTTGAAATACAAATAATAAACCCATTAATAAATTTTGTCAGAAATTAAGAAACTCAGAAATCCGGAAATGTATGTTTAAGGGATGCGGTGTAAGGGGTGCAGCTGCCCCCCCGTTCTGGTTAACGCCTAGTTTTTCGAATGAGGAGGAGGCCATTTGTTATCTTTAAAAGATTTGTGCAATGGGAGCGCATGACTTGATGTAAGTTTTTGGACATACGCCATTGCTAAGAACTTTTTCTGTTGAAGAAAAACTAATAAATAAAATAAATAAAAATACACAAGAAAGACAAAAAACACACAAAATTAAGCAAACAATTGCTGTTGTCAACAAGAATATAAACACCACAAAATATTCCGAAACAGAAATATGGTCAACAAACAAAGAAAAAACAAAGAAAAAAGTACTAAGTGAACTAAAAAACACACAAATGATGACAACACAAAAATATTGAAACCAAAATAATTCAGTACAACAGTTGAAACGAGACAAAAACACGACAAAACGAAAAGACAAAAAATACAATAGTTTTACCAAAACAGAAACAAGCGACGTTTCGGGAACTGCTATCCGCTCCCGTCCTCAGGCAGAGTCGCACCTGTGTTTTCGTACCATGTGCGTCTCTGCCTGAGGACGGGAGCAGATAGCAGTTCCCGAAACGTAGCTTGTTTCTGTTTTGGTAAAACTATTGTATTTTTTGTCTTTTCGTTTTGTCGTGTTTTTGTCATTGTTTGCTTAATTTTGTGTGTTTTTTGTCTTTCTTGTGTATTTTTATTTATTTTATTTGTTAGTTTTTCTTCAACAGAAAAAGTTCTTAGCAATGGCGTATGTCCAAAAACTTACATCAAGTCAGGAGGCCATTTGTCCTTCCAGACGTGCGTGTGCGCGCGTCTCTGCCAGAGCCTGGTGCTGGGCGCCTACTCGTTCCTGCAGGCGCCCGACAACGCCTACCTGCTGACCACGGCGAGGCGGGGCTGGGGGCTGCTGCGCGACCTGTGGGGCGCGCCCCCGGGCGAACTGGAGGCCCGCTGGAAGGACATCCTCGCCTCCTGCCGGGGAGGCGCTGTCTGACCCGCGCGCTCTCCGACCTCAGGCCCTTGCGGTCAGTGGCGGGTGCAGGAATTATTTTACGGGGGAATTTCGAAAAAAAAAAAAAAAAAAAAACCATGTATTAAAAAAAACCTGATCTGTTACATCATCAATCGCAACATGAGTATTTCCTAGTTGCGTTAGCTAATCCTAAATAAAAAAAAATACAGTCTTCACCGAAATATCTAAATACTTTTTATAACTTCGGGAAAGATATGGGGGCCATATCACCCCAAATCCCTCCCCCCCCTTTTTTTTGCATCCACCACTACTTGCTGTGTACTAAAACTTTTATGACGTCTGTATTTTTTGGCCTCTACAAATTATAGTACTGGCTAAACAACTCGACAGAGTGTTTTTTAAATAATAAATTTAATCCTAGAAGATTTTTTTTAGCTGAACATAATAACCTATATTTTTAATCTCAATCAAAAAAAGCAAAATAATTTATGGCAATCTACTGAATTTTCTATCGTTGTTACGTAAATTACGAATTTTATGTGTGTATGTATTTGGTGAATCTTCCTTATACAAAACCTGATAGAATATACAGCATGTTCGGAAGTACACAGAGTCGTTCATTTGCTCACCTGCATGCTTTACTTGCAGTCCGTACAGCCCCGGGACAAGTGCGTGGTATGTTCTTCAGGTGGACTTAGACACGGCCTTAAGCGGGCCGTACAAGCACGAGTCTGGCTCGCGAGCCCGGCGCTGTCGCACAGGGCCGTCGGCGGAGCTCGCCTCGCTTCTGGCTCGTAATTGGCTCGTGTGTGTGTGGCTCGGGTTTCACAACACGCCAGACACTGCAGTCTGTGTGATTCCATGAACAAGGTACCATGCCGGCTGCCATGTCGAAATTTTTGTTAAATATTAATGTCGAAATACGGATTAAATTTAAAAAAACCATAATATTTAACAGTTTTGTTTTAAAAATATATATTTTTTGAAGTTGTTAATTTACCGAATCTCATGACACACAATGATGCGTGAATTTTCCAGTAAGATCATGAATATTTACGTCCGGTGAAAATCGCTACGTGAACATTAGGCAGCTGCTACAATCAGTTTATGCATTTAAAGATTAATAAATGAAATTTAAAAAATTCAAACAAATTCGAAATACTGAAACTTACTAGCAAAATTCGGAGTGTTTTCGTATTGTGTGTGGTTAAAAAATACCCGCGTCTGTCTCGGCGAACTTGACTGGTGGGCCAGACACGTACGTGCATGGACCGCTTTTTAAACACGACACAAGGTCAGTCGGTGCAGGTGTATAACAGTGCAAATGTGCAAGTTTATATAGTGAGCAGTTGTTGACAGACTGACAGAAGTATCGTCCAAAAGGTTTGCAATGCACTTAACACACTGCGTGAAATAAAAGGCTTAGGTACGATAATCCTTTTGTCAGTCTTCAGTGCCAGTAAGTAATGATTTGAATTGCAAGAAGGCTCTGTAAGAGACCCTTTTGGGTAGTTTCCCATCAAAACACACTGAAGAGTGCAAACAATGTTATTCAGTTTTCATGTTAAAATTATTTTTATGATAGGTACTTTAAGTCAATGCACTATCCATACCTACATTTTTATAGCAATAATATGTGATAAAACATCTTTATGACCTTAACCCTACGATTTCTTGTAGAGTCAGGTCAGTAAAAATCAAAGCCAAAACAGGTTAATAAAATGGAGAAATAGCTTTCTTTGCCGTAAGTCGCGACTGTGCAAACCGACCGTTGTGTTATATATTTTTTATAACTTTGTTTTGCAAAATTGTAGGGAAATGATTGAATAAAATTTCAAAACGTAATAAAGATCAAATAATGTTTAAACATTTTTAAACCACAACGAATGTCTCATTATTCAACAACAGAAATAAAACGAAATGGTCCGAAACAAATTAATTTCTCTGTTAGCAACATCTTAGTGTGTGCGGCATCTGAAGTTTTCTTACCTCCTCAGTTATTGGTATGCAATCACAAAATTGTAACAAGAATGACCACCAAATATAAATACTTAAACACACGGAGATCAAGCTGAATTTCGCTTGTTCTTCGTATGTTTATGTATTCGTATGTGTTGTCTATTCTTGAAGTTTTTCTATGACATACAGTGTAAACCATCAATAGTATAATGTCCATAAAATTCTTTTAAATAAAATTTCTAGTGTACCCATGAACCTAGAAGTTCAGTTCTCGAGTCAAATAGAATTCTAAATATCCTTTCTCAGAAAAAAAAAACACACACACAACAACGAAAATGTTTTTTTAAAGATATTTCTTCTACGTAAGTAATCTAACATTCGTTATGAAATAGCGTATTTAAAATTTGGTTTCTTTGTAGTACTCTGTTTTAACAAGTCTGAACCATAAACACAAATAAATAATTAAAAATCATGTTTTTAAATAAACATTTTCAATGATTTAAATAATCGGGTTATTGAAGAATTGCAGCAGAGAGTAATGAAGGAATATGTATATTTATTTATTTCACAATAAACTTACCTAAGAATGAATATAGAAAGAGAGGAGAATTGAAAACGCAATTTTACGTATTGATGAGGGACTAAAAATACTGCTGAGGATAATGAGAAGACAAGTGGAGTGATCCCTTTTCTTTTTAGTCGTCCAAATCTCTTGATTGTAGTGATAATGAATGCCTTTTACGCAATCAAAATCTCCTTTAATTAAATCACATCCTATTTTTATTTAATTCAACCCCTTAAATTACACCTATTGTCACTCAAACGTCATTTTGTGGAAGAGAAATAAAAGCAAACAATAAGAAACAAACTTCTGAAAGAAAATATGACAATTTTGTGTAATATAAAGAGATGATTAAACCGCTCGAGTAGCCTAATTGAAAAGTATCTTTCAATAAATACGTTCGGTTTTCTTTTGATAAAACATTTAAAGACGTTTACACGTATAGTTAGGTTGAATTCAGTAAATATTTAATCGTGTGAAAAGACTCCATAGATTAAACGATACACCACAGTCACATGCACTAGCGAGTGGTGGCAGTGTCATATTTTTATTGGCCTGTGTCACGTGTTGCTCCCGCTCCGATGTTGGACTTATTCCATAATCATCCACACGTCTATTTTATTATGAACCAGAATAGAACACGAGGCAGAAAAAAAAACACTGAAGTAATTGTGTACTGGAAGTAAATAATACCTACATAACATATATATAATCTCAATGCAGCTTTGTACATATATAAATAAATAATAATCGCAATACAAATTTTAATGTGTGTATCCATGATACACCGAGCTTATACGACCAAAAAAGTTTCACAAACATTAACTTCGTAAAACTAAGATTTAATAAATATCGAATGTACATAATCAATGTTATTTTTGAGCGCGTGTGTGGTAACACTGAACCTTAAAAAGTTATTTGATTTCTAGTATCTTGGAAGATGAAAAAATATCCAAATTCGACATATTCAACGTCAATTACTGTATCTAAAAAATGATAAACTTTTAGGATCATACAATTTTATATCTTAATATATTTAGGATTCATATCATAGATGAAAAAATGTAAATAGATATTTAAATAATATTCTAAACACTTGAGATATATAATGAATGATTGAAACAGAGTTGTACAAATTTTATGATGTTAATACACATTTCATTGTTCCTCAAGTATCGGATAACCATTCTAAACAAAAATGAATCTTTATTTTAGAACCTACTGAATATAAGTGTGTGTTCAAAAGTTTTACATTAAAAATAAAATAATATTTATATAGGTTTCTTCAACGTGAAACAGAGAATTGCAGTAACTTACTTTTTTAAAATTCACAGTTACATGCACATCTATTCATACATTTAGTATCTAAAATTTTGGTTTCCGCATCAATACAAAACCAAACCAAACAAAACAAAATCATCATTGAGAATGGAGGATATACCTATACACGTGATGAGTGTGAAATATGTAACAAATATGTTCTATTGTTTCAAGCCAATTTCTTTCTTTAATATCAGTTAACAATCAGAGCATTAATGTTATTTTCAAAAACAATGTATGAATTAGCATAATTTATTCAAAACTTAACTTTTCATAAGAAAATACAAGTTTTCGTTTTTATTTAAGGATTTTATTTACTTACAGAAAAATTAGATTTTATTATTTAATTTACAAAAAAAAAAATACTACAAAAATCATATAGTGGATATTCTTGTACATCAGAGGCTATACAACTGAAACTATCATGCTTTTATCTTCACTGAGTATATATTTGTAATCGAAGTTACGTGATAATGTGTACCGCATCTAGTTGAACAGACGCGACTGGTCGACTATCGTTATGAGGGAAGCCTAAGATGTACATCAAGTTCTGTCCCTGCCCGAACACGACCGAATATTCACCTTCGGCCAACCTCGGGTTTATATATATATATATATTTATATTCTATGCAGGTTTTACCTGGGCCCAACCTATCTCTAGTTATAGTCTAGATTTAAGAGTGAGGGGAGTTAGTCATGGCGCCAATCGCTGCCATGGCTGGCCAATCCCCTCCTAGCACATGATGCATGCGACCCTCTCCTTGCATGGCTAATCCCAGCATGACTAGGCGTATAGGCTTCGGCCTGAGACGCACCTAGGTCCCTCCCTAACCCGGACCCCTCCAAAATACACTTAGTTTTAGTTAGGTTAGGAAAAAAAAAATTATATTTCTCAGTTTAGTTTAAAGTAGCTATACTAGGGTTTATTTATATATATTTATATTTCTCTGTTTATTTTAATGTAGCTATACTAACCTAACTAACCGTCCATGGTGTTTTAAAGTTTTTTTAATGTAGCTAACCTAACCGACCACTTTTAATATTTGAATTCATTTTTCCTGCGCTAAAAAAATAAAATAAAATAAAATAAAACAGATCCCGAGGTTGGCCGAAGGTGAATATTCGGGCGTGTTCGGGCGTGTTCGGGCAGGGACAGAACTTGATGTACATGTTAGGCTTGTCTCGTCATGAAGCTACAGACGCAAGAGCTCGTGGTCGCCGGCGAGGAACACGCGGTGACGTCAGAGCGGGCGGGTGGAGGGGGTTGCCCGCTCAGCTGTAGTCGTCGTAGTCGGGGTCCTTGCAGGCGGGCAGCGGCGCGCAGGGCGGAGCGGCGCACTGCACCGGGTTCAGGAAGCACACCTTGCTGCCCGGGCAGGAGTGGCCCGAGCACGGGTTCTGGCGCACGATGCAGCTGTCCGAGTCTGCGGCACCATCACACCCTCACACTCTCTCTATGGCCACCCTACGATCCGCAAATCCTTTCCCACACGACCCGAACACTTTTGCCGTCGTGTGAATTCGGATTATTTTCTTTTTCCAACTGGAAAAAAAAAAAAAAAAATTGGTCGTCTGTAAAGTTGGTTTACGGACGATAGTTTAACGTGACAACATCATAACAAAACATTGATGAAATGATTGCATACTTTTATGAATAAAATTGAATAATTTTTATTGAATTATCACTATTTCGTATGGATACAAAGGAGTGAAATGAAATCTACAATTTAATTGATAAATTTACTTTTATTTGCACTCATTAATTCAAATATGTTTATTACTTTAACGAAGAGATTATTTTAACTATAACTTTTATACATGTTTGCTATTTTATTTCTTCCAATCTGTGTTATTCTGTTAAGGATAGGACGATGATAGGAAAAGTAGGAAACGAATGGGAGTGTTTCAAGTTTAATGTGCCTCGAAAAAGTCAAATCGATGGTTATTCCAATCGAGTGGAAGAGAGATAGATGCGGCGCAAGCGTACAATGAGCGTAACGGGACAATGTGTGTAACGGGACAATGTGTGCAACGGGACACTGTGTATAACTGGACAATGTGTGCAACGGGACAATGAGTCATCCTTTTTCGTGCGTGCAGCAGGCGTTCATCGATGTATTAGACGTTGTCACGTCAAAAAATGCGCTTACTTAGAGGGATTAGGCCCCGTCATCTTGGAATTTTCAAGGCATGAATAGTATCTCCCAGACATTCTATCCCTTGTGGCGACCACATACTAACAAGATCCAGCCTGTAAGCGCCGCCAGGAAATAACTTGATTATTTCATGCGGGCAACTGCAATTATCAAGATAATCGCACCAGTTGATTTCAAAAGTAGCCAAAGTCAAGTCCTACGCCGCGTCAAACCCAAATATTCAGCAAGGAAGATTTGTTGCAAGTGGTATCAACGTATTTGAAATTGCAAGATGGGGAGGTCTAACACCTTCGTAAGACCGCGACGTAAAGTGAAGTAACAAAGCTACTTAAACCATTAACAACGAGAGAAATATCGATTTAAAAATGGCAGCAAGTACTTTTGTGACGTGACTTGACGCAGGTTTTGATTTTAAGCACCATGAGGCAAGCTGCTTGCAAGAACAGTGGGGCGACGCTCGCGTTACAGCACAGGCGAACGCTGAACTGTTAATTCAAAAATTCCCGAAGTTACACGAATGCAAGTATTCGAGTGTGTACGAAAGAATTTGCTAATCGTAGGTTTCCCCATATGGTTTTAACGGGAACACCAAAGAAAAATTGAATTACAACACAATGATATCAAAGAAAAAAGATAGTAATAAAACACTTCTATGGCAAGAAGAAAATTAAATTGAGCGTTACACATGCTAGGTCAACACTCGCCCGAATCCTCCATAAAAAAATCCATGCAGCGACTTGATCGGTGCCGGATTACAGAATGTGCCGAACCATTCAATTACAGACTAAATCAATCAAATGTCTTGGCGCCTGTTCACCAAATAAGTTTTTTTTTCTTAAACTGACCTAAACAATTCATTGACAGCGAGGTTAGAGTTAAAAACCCAGAACAACTAAAATAGGGTATCGTGGAAACATATTTTATCACATATGTTTTACGTCTCGGCGACAGTAAGGTCTTCGGATACGCATGAACTAAACAACACAGTACAAGGGAACCGAGGAAGGCAAAGACCGTGTCCTTATGGTAAGGAAAACATCTCAAAATTAGCCTGGAGTGATTATCGAGAAACCACGGAAAAACCGAAACGAGGATGGCCGGGTAGCGATTCGAATTAGGATCTCCTCGAATATTACCACTCAACCTATTTTTTCTTTTTAATATTCGGCTCTTTGTTGTTTTAATTACCAACCAGCCAACGCCCCCCTCCTCCCCTTCCCCTTTCATTTTCTTAATTATTGACAGTCCGAAACTGACTTCGACAACAAAGTGGCAAAAGTAAAGGCGAAGCAGTATTCTCGCTTCACTAATCCACGCTTACACTTAGCTGGTTTAATAGTTACTCATTTGTTTGATAGGGTAACACGTCGCACGTTCATGCACACAGGATTATGGCGACGCGACCTCCGAAATTATAGTCGGCGCTGTCAGTCTTCGAATAACTTGTAACACTGTCATTTCATTAATCTCAGGCTTGAATACGTACTTTAAGTGATTTAGACTTGTTCTCCGTGAGTTTATGTTTTCATTCTTTATTCTTAATTTGTATTCTTTAATTTTTTCCACGATAGACAGTGCAACACTCAGGCTTGAAATCGGGCACTCAGTGAATAACGACGTATGCGATGCGACGAGACGGCAAATACAATATTTTCTAACCGATCACGCTAGACACTTATGTGACGTCAGTACGAGAAAAATGGCGAACACGATTGGACTTTACGATCATAAATATTTTTATTTTCATCGCGTCGCGGGTGCGACGTTACTGAAATAAGGGTCAGAATTTTGTTTTCGAAAAATTGGTTACATGTTAACACTTTCTTAGTGTGAATCTTGCAATGGCGAAGATTGATTTAAAACATTTATTTGGACATACGCCATTGTTAGGTTAGACTTTGTGTCATAGAGAGAACCTGAAGAACGGCAAATAAATATGAACACACAAACACACAGAAAAAACAAGCCAAAATCAGCCGATGTCAAATTTTAAGTGCATGCACGGCGCAAGGAGGAATTAATCAAAACAATATCACTGCACAAAAGAATCCAGCGAAAATGACGAGACAGTTGCGACAAGCACAGTAAATACAAACAACCTTGGACAACACTGCGAGGAATCCAACTAAGTTTTGAATCATTTTTGTGTTCCTCTGCTTATCGCTGTGTTGTCCAAGAATTGTGTTTGTATTTGCTGCTCTTTTCGTAATTGTCTCGTCGTTGTCAGCCGACTGTAGTACTCATCTGTGCTGCGATATTGTTCTAATTCTTTCCACGGAATTCTGTGTGCTGTATATGCATTTTATATTTGACATGGGCTGATTTGGGCTTGTTTTTTCTGTTTGTGTATTCATCTTTCTTTGTCCGTTCCATTTTCTGCGTAAACTAGCAAAGGTGTAAGTCCAAAATAATGTTTTGAGGGTTATAGTAGGCTATCGGTAATACTTTTATTGTTCGTTATTTTTAGTTTTAATAGATTTAATTGTGAAATCTTTTAAACGCATTTTTTTTCGAACAGCTCGTAAGTATGGTCTATGTACAATGGCGATAAACGTTATGTACGCAGTTCGTTTGCTCCTTGTTTGTGGCGAGGGGCAGAAACAGCACGTTCTCGAAAACGCGATGTTTCGCTGTCGTATCACGTCCTTCGCGCCGCGCTGTTAGATCCCAGCATGACTAGACACGTCAGCGGCGGCAAAAAAAAAAAAAATCGCGAGCAATCGCCGAGCCATGGAACGTAGCCAGCCTCGAGCTCCTGGAAGAATGCGCGTTTGAGGTCCAAGATCTCACTTGACAGATGTCTCGTGGTCTACAAACGCTAGGCTCTGAACTGGCGTGCAGCATTCATCTAGTTTACTTCAAGCGGCGAGCCTATGACTGACTGGTGCGCTACGAACTACAGAGTTAATATTTACTTACCGATAATGTTTTACTAACGTTCTAGCTAATAATCATTACAATCTAAAAATCCACTTTGAAAATATTCTTGGCCATGTTAACACTCGCGTGGATACACTTGTAGCGAGATACCTACAAGAAACTGATTCACGAACACAGGTTAACGTTTTCTGAATACAATTGCAAGCCAGAGATGACAGAAAAACCGTCAAGTTGTTTCCCAAAACAAACGATCTTCCAAAGCTTTGCTCGCTTCCTAGTGCCACTTGCAGGAAGACCTTCAGGGAAATCCGAGCGTTCGTTTTTTTTTTTGTTCAAATATTCACGATAATTTGTATTTTGTACTGCTGTCGGTGAAATTTCCCTGATCAACTTTAGATGTCACATATATCAATTTTTTTTTGGTGAAAATGTTTAACATATATAAATATGCCTACCTTCCCTGGTTCACGATGTTCCTTGAAAATGTGTCCGTAGCTACAGACTTATTCCCTACCAAAGTATCAAGTCACAAAATGTACTACGTGTGTCCAGAAAGTGATAGCACCTACAGTATGGAAAAAAATTAACAATAATACTTACACAATTGTAAAATGTTTTTTAACTATGTTACGTACAATAATCAACAACCATGAGGCATTTATTATAGTGTGACAGAGTGAGACCGGAATGAAGATCATTTTAATTTTCCGCCACGCCTTAGCAGCTAACTGCAAGAAATTATCTTTGAGCTAAAGCAGAATGGCCGGAACATGTGATCAACTTCATACATTAGTGTATTTTCTCTACACTTTTTTACACATATATTTACAATTTACTTGCCTAAACGTGCAATACACAATTATATAGGAAGGATTTTCCAACATTTGACCCCTTATCAGCAAGCCTGCTACTCGAATCAGGAAGCAAAACAAATATTATAGTGTCTGAAAGATACAGGGCAGAATATGGTTGGATACCTACACTCCACACATTTTTCTTGCGAGCAGCAACCTCCACAGCATTCAGAGTTGGTTAAGCACTGCAACATAGAAAAAAAAAATTATATAGTCAACCACTTATTATCACACGATGGAAGTTTCATTGGAAGGTCTTCCATGGCAGCAGGTATGGATGGTTCTGTGAAAGAATTAGCAGAGCGCTGGCCGTTTTCATGGAAGTTTTTGTGTTCGGTCGTGTTCGAATTTCTGTGGAAGGTTTTGTAGAAGGTGTAAATTTTACACAATCAAAATGAAGTGGTGGTGTGCTGCCCCTTTATTTAGGAGGGATTGAAGTTTTTTTGATTATTGATTAGAATAGCTGTGCACACGTGGTCCGTAAATAAAAGTTACAATATTGTGCGATAATTATGAGAAACATGCATGTTCATACAATACAAAAAGTATTAACTATCATAGCAAAATCATTCGCACATGCTAGGCTATATGAGTCACAAGTCTACGTGTGATAGTTTCTTCCATAGAAACATTCATACCCGCTGCCGTCGAGGCTTAGCTAGCAGTTGTGTTGGAAGATTCTTGCGGAACCTGTGTGAAACCTTCCATCAAACGCTAATGCGCAAAAATACAACATTTGAATACAATAATTTTGACAATGACGTATATCTGTTGATGATATCATACAATTTCAGGAGCTACACAGGGGAAATGGGGAGGGGAGAGAGAGAGAGAGAGAGAGAGAGAGAGAGAGAGAGAGAGAGAGACAGAGAGATATATCACCCCCCCTCGAACTCCTAAAACATCTACAAAAATCTAATATTCCCACCAACAAAAGGTTAAGAATGTGAAAGCAAGTAGTGGGATAAAGTTGTTATATAACCCCCGCTCTTCCTAAAAAAGGTATTATTCTGCGTATGCTCCTGTACAGAGATTGTTTAAGTGTTCGCTTAGGGATGGAGTTTCTTTGACCGCGTGCCACGGCGGTCTCAGAGATGCTGCAGCCCCGGCGACATCTCCTGCACCGAGGCTCGACAGAGCTTCCCGGGGTCTCTGGCCCGTCCTGGCCACAGAGGGCGCGACCCTGGGAGCTCCCAGGCGTCCAGGACCACGGGAAGCCTTCTTTTCACACACGAGAGAGCCAAACTCCCGATCGTGCATCTTCGGTTGTTTTTTGGTTCATTGTAAATAAATATGGAGGTGTTGATAAAAGGAAAGACCATAAACAAGGCAACGGTATTTATTTTTAATTGTTTTTTAGAGGAAAATACCTAGTTGAAGAAACGTAGTTCGTGGATTTGTATATTTTCCATACCGTATAAAATCTAGGAAGTCTTTGTCTTCCACAAATATTCTCGGGGCGCCCCATATTCCGTGAAAGTTTATTTTGGACAACTCATGATAACTAATGGTCAATTAGGTTAGGTTAGCTACATTCTAAATACTTTAAAACATTGTGGACGGTTGATTTGGTTAGGATAGCTACATTAAAGATACTGTGAAATCATGTAAACGGTTTCCTAGCCCTGGATAGCTACATATTAAAAAGTTATTTGCTAAGCAACCATAAAATGATTTTACAGTATTTTTAATGCAGCTATACTTACCTAATATAACCAACCATCCACAATGCTTTAAAGTATTTGTAATGTAGCTAACCTATCCTAATCGACCGCAAAATTTAATGCCACACCGGTTTATACAATGGGATAGAACCAAAAAAAAAAAAAAAAAAAGAGCGAGCATGAACTTCGGGGAACTTCGGGGTGTGGCTCTCTCGTCTGTGAAATGAAGGTTTCCCCCAGGACCTCGGTCTGCAACACAATCGGAGAGCTCCCTAGCCACTGCCAGAGGCTGTAATGGCGTGTCGATAGACATGTCGAGGACACTCTGGGTCCAGCGACGTCGGCGTCGAGGCGTCGAGGCGACTGTCCCCCGCCGGCAAGGAAGGCTTCGTGGTCGGCAGTGGCGGAAGGGAGTTCTGGGGCGGTGTTGTGTGGAGGAGGACCGACTGGAGAGTGAAGTACTGTCGGGTCAGAGTCCAACGGCGTGAGTGAAAGTAGAGTAGTTCGGTTAGTGTTGCTTTGAGGACATATATACTGGAGTGAGATTTAGTAGTGAAGTATATCAAGCTAGTAAAACAAGAGAATTTTGAAAATACAAAGTAAATTTTCGTGAACCCCGTGAACCTAAATCACAATTACCAGTAAAAACTGTAGAAACATTTGCTTGAAGACATAGCAAATAATTTGAAAGTTATCGAAAGAAAAAAAAATTAAAGATGCCATTTACTGGTTGAGTGAATTGTCGAATGACGTAAAAGAATCAATACTGAAGAAAAGAAGATAACAAAATCACCCCGGTAAATGTTAACACTGGGTAAACTAAAAATGAAGACGGTTTTGTTATTATATCCGTTGCCACGGTCCACATTAACTCTGTTAATCGAGACTATTAGTAATTAAATAGTCATAGACTAAAGCGTTTGTGCTATCATTCAAACTGTATATAGCTACCCCAATTGATAGATTATGTTACATCGTTTTGACAGTTCGTTTGGAAAATAATATGCCAATTTTGGAGCAATATGCAGAAGACAAGACTTGGTCTACAATACCGTTACTTAAGTCTGTCTCATGCTTAGTCGTCAGTACAGAGCAAATGGCGTCCACTGTTGCCAGGTTGGTACTACCCGGCTTAGTAACATTAAAATTATTATTTTGTGTATGATCGATAACTATAATAAGTTTTAATATCTATTCAATTTTACTATTTGTTGAATTTTCCTAAGACCATAAAGAGTGTCTTTAGATAATATTATTACAGTTGTATACATTATGAAAAAAAATTCTAAACACCAATAATTATTATTCCACAGGAGTGTGCTACTAATAACAATTATGTATAATGGTGAAATGGAGTCAAAACTTTGAATATTAAATGAAATAAACATTTGGTTGAATAAAACTTTGCTTGAAACTTCGATGGCGTCTTTCAGTTAAGTGTTCTTAAATGTGTATTATTAGATGATGTTATTCATTAAATACAAGAAAATGTAATTTCTAACTTTCGTTTTAAAATATTTATTTTTGTAATTTTTTTCTAATTTTTTGTTACATTAAAAAGTTGTGTCTAAAACTTTAGTGCTCTTTGGGTGTATCTGGCAACAGAGCCACACTGAAACAAGGTCAGCACTAATGACAATGGATAAAGAGAGTAAATACCCCTTAAATGCACACTGCAACCTAAGGCTGGTATTCCAAGAAACAAAAAATAAGGGTTTAGGTCTTGAATTTGCTACGCCTGTACCCTAACCGTATTCCAAGTGCACAAAATAGTTCCCAAACCCTTAGATAGGACACGACCAGTCCCTTATTTTTAGGGAACAGATTTTGGTGTCATATCCGTCGCCCAAAATTTTGCGCATGCGCAGAGCTCACTTTTTCGTTGATTTCGTCCTGATGACGGACTCGCGTCTGGCACCATTAACTCGTATATAGTCACCTTCGTGAATAATGGAGGACGTACCAAACGCATTAGTGTGCCAAATGAAATCCCATGTTAGCGAAACTATCCTGGAACACATTTTGTACACTTTAAAGGCCATAACAAGAAATAACAGCAACTAAAAAAAAAAAATTCTTGAGAAAATTAGAAATGCGGTTGGTTCCATTTTTTTTGAGATGGTGCTGCTATTTCTAGGATTTTTTTTTCCCGTAAAAAAATCGCATTGATGGATGAGAAAGATCCGCTAGAATCCGCTGGAACCAGTTTGAATAGCCTCGCGCAGGGGTTCCGTTTATTAAAACGCGGTTGCCGATTTGTTTCCTCGCTGGGATTCGGCTGGGACAAGTTAGGTTACGGTTGTGTCCCAACGAGGGCCGTACACTGAACGGGACGACAGAATTGTATCCCCTTGGAAAGGGTACCTTTCAGACTTATGGTGGCTGTAGAGTAGCTGGGTAGAAACTGGAAAGGCAACCTTTCCGATTTCTTAAAAATGTTTCGGTTTTAATGCAAATATGCACTGGAAAGGTATCCCCTCGGAAAGGGTTTCAGGATTTTCTGTACAATGACACAGCAGAAAATAAACTGGAAAGGTACCCTTTCCGATTTCTTAAAATGCATATTATTTTCTGCTTTAAAACCGTGAAAGTTGTCCCCTCTAACCCTTTCAGAGGGGATACATTTCCAGTGCATATTTCCATTAAAACCGAAACATTTTAAGAAATGGGAAAGGGTACCTTTTCCAGTTCCTACCCAGCTACACTACCGCCACCATAAGTATTCCGAGGGGATACAATTCAGCCCCCCCCCCCCCCCCCCCCCACTGAACGTGTGGGGAGTGTGTCGGGATGCCGGACCTGGTAGTTGTTCTTGACGCACGCCTGGGGCGCCGCCAACGCTAGCAGCGCCAGCGACAGCAGCGCGCACGCCGCCTGGAGGACGGCAGTCCTCATCTCGCGCCCGACGGAGAACCTGCAACAGCGCGTCAAGAGCGGCCGATGAGCTCTGCTCACATGGGGATGCCGAGTTGAGGGACTTCAAGGAGAGACCTCTCCCGGTATAGATTCCAGCGCAGCTTCCTCGCATGGTTCGGCAGAACACAGACCTGGAGACTTATCGATGCCAGTTCTTTTTGACGTGACGTCTAACAAATCGATGAACGCCGGCTGCACGCACGAAAAAGAGTCCCGTAACGCACATTGTCACGTTACGGTGTGTCCCGTTACTCTCATTGTACGCTTGCGCCGCATCTATCTCTCTTCCACTCGATTGGAACAACCATCTATTTGTCTTTTTCGAGGCACATCAAACTTGAAGCACTCCCATTGGTTTCCTACTTTTCCTATCATCGTCCTATCCTTGACAGAATAACACAGATTGGAAGAAATTAAATAGCATACATGAATAAAACTTACAGTTAAAATAATATTTTCGTTAAAGTAATAAACACATTTGAATTAACGAGTGCAAATAAAAGTAAATGTATCAATGAAATTGTAGATTTCATTTCACTCCTTCCTTGTAACCATACAAAATAGTGATAATTCAATAAAAATTATTAAATTTTACTCATAAAAGTATGCGATCATTTCATCTATGTTTTGTTATGACGTTGTCACGTTAAACTATCGCCCGTAAACCAACTTTACAGACAACCAATTTTTTTTTGTTTCAGCGGAGTAATTACGCCACATGTAGTTTCGCGTGACAAAATAATACATAATTTCCTCCCAGCCTTTTGATAAATACACTGTAACATGATATCATTATGCCCCGTCAAACCGAATATTTAGGTGGTTTTCATGGCAATCACGTGAATGTAGGGGGAAAAAAAAAAACATTTACTTTTTCCTACACTTGTAATGGCGAGCTCTCAGTACAAGCATGATAATTAAGACACTTTCCAGATCTGTACCCGCGGATTTCAATTGTAAAGACATATCTCATGGTAATGAGCAATAAAAATAAATTAACCACATGTTTTTAAAGCAGGCTTAGCGTACTATATTTATACTGAAAACTGTCGTGATAACGAGTTTCAGCTGCACCTGTAAATGGTTACTGGTTGCCGTCCACAATCAAGCAGCACAACATCTACTTCATTTACAAACTGTCAGCTAGGTTTACGCATACGCAGCTGAACTTTATCGTCTTAAAAGTATCCAAATTTGGATCCTGAAACCTATCGAACTATGAAATGCACAAAACTCTATAGTCAATGATAAACTATATTACTCAAATTTGGCTCCCAACAGTGAACGCTTAGATGATCTGCCAATGGAAAACTTAAAAATACACATTAGGTGTCAGGGATTCGGAATATTATTTGGGTTATTGGTTTTTTTAGGATCGCAACTCAGCGTTGTATATTTCGTGACAATTTTTTAAAAAAATAATTATTTCGAGAAATTAACACACTAAATTTAATAATTTTAACAAACGCGCGTGTCTGTGAAAATACCTAATGTAAAAAACGCACATATCATTTGTTTACTTTAGCCGATTTCGACAGCGCTGGGCAGATATAATGTCAATGATGGTATCATGCGAAGGAGATAAGATTCGAGGTAAACGTCAAACACCAGTCTTCGTATAAAATGAGTCTAGCAAGTCGGGTATATGTGTATGTACACGAGGGACATAGTTGTGCAAATCAAAGATTTTGCATCTCTAACAAAAATAAAAAATAAAATTAGGTTATACAATTTTCTTAAAAAACAAACTAAATGACTATCTACCAAAATAACTATAAAAAATAAAATAGATAAGAGTTAGCCACATATTTTAGCTCTGAAACGTTCGACTTATTATTTGGCGTGGCAAACGCAAATCTGCGAAATTCTCGACTTGCACCGCTGTGTTCCGGAGACGCTTGTGAGTTTAAAGATTCCAAGATGGCGGAACGCCGCGGTCAGGCTTTGTCCAGGAAAGCCTTCATTTCACAGACGAGAGAGCCACACCCGAAGTTCCCCGAAGTTAATGCTCGCTTTTTTTTCCGTTCTATCTCATTGTATAAACCGGTGTGGCATTAAATTTTGCGGTCGATTAGGATAGGTTAGCTACATTATAAATATTTACTTTAAACCATTGTGGATGTTTGGTTATATTAGGTAAGTATAGCTACATTAAAAATACTTTAAAATCATTCTATGGTTGCTTAGCAAATAACTTTTTAATATGTAGCTATCCAGGGCTAGGAAACCGTTTACATGATTTCACAGTTTCTTTAATGTAGCAATCCTAACCAAATCAACCGTCCAAAATGTTTTAAAGTATTTATAATGTAGCTAACCTAACCTAATTGACCATTAGTTATCATGAGTTGTCCAAAATAAACATTCGCGGACACACGGCAAACGAAAAAATATATGGCGGCGTACAAATAAATACCGTTGCCTTGTTTATGGTCTTTCCTTTTATCAACACCATATTTATTTACAATGAACCAAAAAAAAAAAAACCGAAGATGCACGATCGGGCGTTTGGCTCTCTCGTCTGTGAAAAGAAGGCTTCCCCTTTGTCCGCCCGTCGGCCGCCGGTTCCCGTCCAGCGCCGAGCGAGGCTCGGCGAAGGCAGAGCTCAGAGCTGGCCGCGCCCCGCGCCTACACCAAGGTCACCGGGAACACCTGCCGCCCATGACGTCACCGGGCCGTGGGCGGAATGACAGTCGGCCGGGAAGCGAGCTGGCACCGCGGGTACAGAATGTGCAGAAGATGTGCATCACGCGTCACCTTATACAAGAAGGGGCAAAAAGTATGTGTCAGTTTTGAAAGGCTTTTAAAAAAAACGGAGCAACTTAAAGAACTCAGGTTTATTTTATTGGAATCAGTATACATCCCCATTTTTTTTTTTTTTTTTTTTTTTTTTTTTTAAGTTCTGAAGATCACATCAGGAAAATGGTGGCTACCAACAGCGATGTATTGATGAAAGCGATTTTGGAGCTATTCGACTGCTTTTCGGCACATCTTTAGGGACGTAGAGGTGATTTTCTCCAGAATCCGCATATTCATGTTCTTCCAAGGTGTGAGGACGATATTTTAAAACATTTTCCTTGAGGTAACCTCACTGGAAGAAGTCGCAAACGCTTAAATCGACGCCCTGCGCTGACCGGATTTGGGCGTTTGTGACTTCTTCAGCGAATAGGCACGCCCTCCTCTTGTAACAGTTCACTAAGTGGCGTGCGGTCTTTTTTTGGCGCCACTTCCGTCAGAGTTATAGCCTTGAAAATTTCAATCCTTTTATTTCATTTCATGGTGAAATAATAAACATATGAATGTTCGCTGCATTAGATTTTACTACAGTACATATAATGAACCAAAAATTTTTATACTTATAAACATATTTTGTCATTGTTACCGAAGAAAATAATTGCGTGAGGAAAACAAAACACGAAAGAAAAGGAAATTTGTATAGAGATGTGAAAAGGCAAACTGATTAGGCACATTAAGAATATCGTGAGTGTTTTTAATAAAAATGTTTATTTCAGAGCCCGGTGCACTAGACTTCTATGGCTTTACTAAGAGGGTTCCGAGTACATTTAAACGTTTTTTCTTAATAAATTTAAAGTTTACCCCTGAATTTATTTTGATCTTTCTATTGTGGTTCTTAAATAATAAATGAAACTAGTGTACCTACTAAGGCTAATATTTTCGTATTCCATCGTAACAGTAAAAATTTGAACTCACATTTTGGAGGGCCGGGTTCGAATCTCGCACCAACCATCCTGAATTCTGTTTACCATGGCTGCTCTGAAATCACTCCAGGCAAATATTGCAACGGGCCATGGCCATGACCGATTTCCCCCCCCCCCCCCCCCGATTCCCCTAACATGGAGGTATAGTGTTTCTTGATGCCACAATATCATTTCGTGACGTCGCGTATGGAACAAGCGCGGCTCCAGAGGAAGGGCGCAGGGGAACGATAGCCCCTTCCTAGCCCAAATTTTACTTCTTATTTCTGTGTAGGGAATATTAATGTTAACTTAGATACTTTCGTTAGTGTGCTGAACTCTTCTTTCAAATCAAAAATTTGTACGAAAATACTAAATTTCAGTATTTGAGACCATGTATTTTTTGAATATCCCAAGGGCAATGTCATGCATCCTCCTGTGTGTGAGAGTCCTGCCCGAGAGGTGTTCCTGGAGCCGCCATTGGTGCGGAAGTGGCAGCCAGTGACCTCCCAGTCCTAGCGGTCTCCGAGCTGCTGGCGCCTCCTGCGCGCGAGGACAGCCGGTGCCCGCCAGGACGGAGGTCGTTGACCCTCCTCCCCCTCCCTACCAGACAGCACAGGGAGTGCCTATTCGACCACACCTGGTCGCTTCCTGCATGCGCCGCGCCTCGGGACAAGGCCGAAACACACACCGACCATCGATCTTCAGCAAACTTCCGGGGCTTCTGGGGTTCGAGGCCACATCTGAATAATCAGTGATTGCTCGAACGGATTGGTCACCCACACAGGGACCAATCCCAGCTCAGCCGTGAATGACCCCAAGTAAAACTATGCATGAACAACAATTGTCGACCGTCCTTGAAGACTGTTGCAACAAGGCGAGCCGAAATGTCGGCTAAACCATTGCTTTTAGTAATGATCGCAAGGTATTCACAGCCAGTGTGTGTGTGTGGAGTTGCTTGGCTTCTGGGTTGTAGCCGCGTCGAACGTTTCGGTATACCTTGCAGTTGTCCATCATCAGGGAGCAGTTTCCTACTGAGATTCTTGGAAATTCTGCTGCCTGATAGGGTATTTAAAGAACCTAAGTAGGTAACTGCTACCCTGATGATGGTGACAGCAAGATAGATCGAAACGTCGGTGAAATCTTCGCCTTCCGCGCGGCCAATAGTAGTTAGTAATTCTGGCCACGAATGCCTATGACCCCTATATTTACGTCTAGATTAGTGAACTGACGATTCCTCTCGTGTATTTTTTAAAACTCGGTGCAAATTAATTATTACCTAATTTATTTGGATATCAAATATTCTTATGATAATTTACAACAATACGATGTTTGTTTTCAGTTTTAAATTCACTTGAAAGCTCAGCAGATGATCTCAAAACCATGGTAACTTTTTATTCAATTCCTCGCTCAAAAAACTCTCCTCTTCTGGTGACTATTTCTTTAAACAGAGCCCTTCCTGTAGAACTTCTATGCCCAAAGCGAAAATCAGAACCAGTTCAGGACACAGTAGAAACATTTAACGCATATACTTTAAATACTATACCTGCCTACACAGTAACGAAAAACATATTCTGATTAATTTCTGAAGTCCATAATTCATTGACATACGATTCCATCCAACCATCCATTCTTCAGCCCTGATTGAAATGTGTGTTTGTGAAACTAAACTTAATGAGCATGCATTAGCAATAGAGATATAATAATATTGATTGTGAGCGAGCAAATAGCCGCAATGCCACAGTCACTGCTGGTTCGTCAACACAGTTGTTCCAACCCAAAACTTGCACAGCGACGGGACTGAAGAGTTGATATGCGGACCGTAAAATAAGTACATAATTTTTTTATTATTTTACCCTGCAAACTTGCGTGGTCATTACAACAAAGTTTTATTACTTAAATGCTGTAAAATGGGATTCGATTTGAACAACATTCATGTATCTCTATCTAAAAATATTTTCTCTATCCAGAGTTCCTTTGTTCAGTCAGTCAGTTCGTTTTTTTACTGTTTCTTTCTCATTTAGAGTAATAGTTAAAAATATTAAAATTTATATTATACTCTATAGTTTATCAACACATGTAAACATTTTTTAATGATTTTCAGTAAATTTCACCTTCACAATGAAACTACATTATGGTTCAATATTTTTAGAGGCGCTTTCAAGTCGTGGTTTGAGAATACTGTGCGTGTCTATAAAAAAACTCGTGGCAATAATATAGACCGCTTCAATTTTGTTTTAATAAAAATGTTGCCATTGAAACATACCTTTGACTCGCGTCAAGCCTAAGAGGTTTTCAAGCCCATGAATATCTCCCAGTAATCCACCACAATGAATATTCAACCAAGGGGGAAAAAGTTCACCTTCTGATGCTAATTTGTTGAGCGACATTTTTCTACGAGATTTTTAGATGCAGAGATTATCACATCAGCAATACATAATTGTGTACAACACGTTTCAAAAGGTTCAGAAAATAATACTTAGGTTTATATGATACTCAAATTGTAACATTTATGATAAATAATGGTAAAAATAATTTTACATTCTGGCTTTCAAAACTTTGGAAGCCTTTAAGAAATTATTATTATGACTATTAAGTGTTGCTCAAACGTGACTGAAAGATAACAATCACTTCCCCAGTATAACCAAAACCACGAAGGCCTTTCACAGCCTGTAAAATGATTAGCAGCAGCGTGCGACAACACGTAGAACGCATAGAGTAGGTATTGTAGCTGCACTTAAGCCTCGGTCTCAGCACGTCAACGTTGACTATTTAATTTTCTTATCATCACTATTAAACATGGAATTTTCTTTTAGTTTGCTCCGTTAGCATTCGTGCATTTGATGTATGGTCACAAACGTTCTCTACAAATATTTACTAAATGCTATTTTTGAGCTCTTAAAAAAGGTCGCACAATAATCACAATTATGATCGCTATCGTGAATTTTTTTTTTACCATTACTTGATGACAGTCTATAAATTTCTATTCAAAGTTGTGAGACGATTCATAAAAATGCAAAAAGAGCTATAGTGATCAATTTAAAGAAACAGAAGTCAAACAAAAATAATGGCAATGGAATGAAATAACCAACATGCCGTCTGTGACAAAGCCTTAAGGGCTCCGCCTACCTGGGCACACACACGGTGCGCAGAGCTTCAGGAGAAACAACGCGATTTCAAAACTACTCAAGATATCCGAGTGGAGTCCGCTTACGAAAAGCACTTAAGAGTTCGCCGAGGGCAGAAAAGTACTTTAGATTCCTGATTAAGTTTTTAAACTGTATTTTTAGAAGAGTTAAAATGGCTAAAACGCATGTTTTCTGAGTAATTTTTAGGCGTAAAACAATCAGTACAGATTCTTGAAAGCACTTAAGAAACTTGAATTACACCTTTATCTTCATTTCTCGGCCATACAATGTTACGGTCACCGCTCAAATTTCACAGTTATCCTGTGACAACAAGAAGACTGCGAACCAGTTCAGAGCCTTGCGCTTAGAGGCTATACCGCGCTAGAAATACCAGAGAGCGTCGCGCTTATCATCCCGCCTCACTGACACACATACACTCCTGACGAGGCGGGCCCCTTTAACAAAAAAGGAGGCTAATTATTTATGTTTTCAAGGTAATAAGGAATCTAACATTAACACAATCATGGTTTTGGATCGTCACAGGCTCGCAGCCGATCTGATATCGTGATATCCAAGGAAAATTACTGACCTAAGAGTAAACATCTGTACATATGTATACTAGAATCACGCATGCTGTGCTTCGACTTCTTTCCACAGATGTAAGAGACACGCCGTTTTTGAATAAAGAAGGAGAAAGCGTGGAAGAGCGTAAAATAAAATAATTTGGTTATCTTTTTCTGAGTCTTTCTCTCGATGTTAAAATATTCAATGGTATATAATATTATAAGATTATTTATTAATTTTCTTTGTTTCGTATTAGTACCATTTGATTTTGTACGTTAATTTTTTTCCTCAGGAAGAATTGCTGACAATTAAAACGTTAATAAAAAAAATAATTCTTTCAAATTGAAAACATAGACAATCACGAAAAAAAGCTGTAAAGTAATAATTGGTTAGAGCAACTGTGAGATTAGAGCTGTAACCTTAACATTTTATGGCGGAGAAATGAAGATAAAGGTGTGATGTAAGTCCCTTGAGTGTTTTCAATAATCTGTACTGGGAGTTTCATGCCTAAAAATTATTCTAAAAACACACGTGTTAGCCATTTTCGCTCTTCTAAAAATACAGTACAAAAAAAAAAAAAAAAGAGAAATACGTAAACAGAACTAATTAGCTACCTTCAGCGTACTCTTTAATACTTGTCGGAAACAGATACTTCTTCGATATTTTGAGAAGTTTCAAAATCGAATTTTTTTTCTTCTGAATCTCTGCACACTGTATGTGTGCACAGGGAACGAAAATATTCTCGATCGAAGACGAGATATCACCGTTGATTACTTTTAGCTTTCGATATTCAAGAAGACTCTCTTAGTTTTTTTTTCAGAGTTAAGTCCAAGTTTGGCGAATTTTGTTTTATTGCATAGTGTGTCTTAAAAGTTCGTTCTTTATCGAACCATATCATCGTTACACACACTAAAATTTTTCAAAGCATGAAGCGAGAGCTATATGAATCAAGTACAAAGCTTTATTTGAGCTAAACAAACTTAAATCCAGTTACAAGGTTATGCAAGTGTGACTATTATTAAACATTAAATTCATATTTCTCCGGCCTCACCGTATGGCGGTTGATGGGAGAAAAACAATTTCATTGAAAGAGCAGTTTATTTTACTCTTCTGTAAAGTTGCCTTATTGTGACTTACGGCTTGTTTGGTCTAAGGTACAGAAATTATAAATGGAGACTACTTGAAATGTGTTCTTTACATGCTTCCAAGCTCTGGTTTTGAAATGTAGCAAGCTGAGTACAACAGAGCGCTAATGGAAACGCGGGTATGGCGAAGAGAAAGGTGACCTTGGATCAGCCGCGAGGAAGACGCCACGAGCAGGCGAGGTGAACACGGTGTCGCTGGACCTCAACAACACACCACTTGGACCACAACACTCACGCAGCACTCGACGCAGGAACACAGCCAACGGGAAGCGCGCAGAGTCCGACAAAAGGCGGAGCGGCTCGGGTGTTGCCAAACCAGAACTGAAAGCCAGCCCGCCTGGGTGTAGCTGGTGGTAAGTGCGTGGACGGGGAGGGGGAAGTGACGTCATCGGCAACTCGCCACGCCCGTCGGCCCCAGAGTGCCGTCGTTTGTTTACCTTCCGGAGGCACGGAGGGAACTTGCCGCCGGTGGAAATGGAAAGGGAGGGGGGGGGGACAAAGTTGTTTACAACTGGGTCACAGAGTAACGACCACGCGGAGACTGTGAACGACTTCCAACCCGAGTGAGCCCGATGACCAACGGGCGGGGTGACGACAGCCCAGGAAAGGTATACGAACGCGACGGATCAGGCTCCCGGGAAACTTCAAACCGGGACAACAGTCGCACCACCACACAAGTGACGGTCGAGCGATGGAATAATCACAACTTAACATGTCCGGACCTGTGACCTCACTTTCTACGTCGAAAAATCATCGTGAATAGAGTAGGGGGTAGGGAAATGTGCTACAGCCAATGGAACAACCATCCCCATGACAAAACACGAGTACTCTTCCAATGTGAGCCTGTGCCTTTCCAAGATAACCAAAAAAAATGGAACATGCACTTCATGGATCAGCCCATCTTAGTACAGCCAAGATGTACTTTCGCCGGTGAGCTTTCCCAGCCTGGCTTTCCCACACCAAGCATGAAGGGAGAGGAACACAGAACCTCACAGGTGTCGAAGGGCCCGTCCAGTCAGGACTGTGTTTGTGTTAGTAAGGCGGGATGATAAGTGCGACGCTCTTTGGTGCATGTAGCTTAGTATCGTCTCTAAGCGCAAAACTGTGTTCTCTTCGTGTATATGACCACTATAAGAGCTGAGTGATAATCATAACATTATATAGCAGAGAAATGAAGATATTCAAGCCCCTTGAATAATTTCATAAATATTCAGTAGGTGTTTCATGCCTAAACATTATTTCGAATATCCGCGTTTTAGTCCTTTTAACTCGCTTAAAAATTAAGTTAAAAAAAGAACTACGAAACAGAACTATCCGCCCTCAACGTATTCTTAAATGGTTTTCGTAAACCGACACCACTCGGATAGTTCGAGAAGTCTTCGAATCGCTTGTTTTCTTTTCCGAAGCTCTGCACACCGTGCGTGTGACCAGGCAGGCGGACGTCTGCAACGGCTCAGAGCTGCTTTTGGACCCAGCCCCCTTCACGCCAGGCTTCGCCTTACCATTCCTCTCAATTCCTCCGCATTCAAATCTCGGGCATGGGGACACAGCGACCCGAGGTCGAGGTCGAGCAAGCTACCGTGCAGCCGTCGAGGCTGTACCTAGCCCAGTCTGAGTTCGATGAATGTCTGCCCTGTAACTGAAGATACTCGAAGCATAGGTGCATCCCGGCATAACCTTCTTCAGTCGGCTGTCCAGCAGAGACACGAGAAAGGAGGTGCTACACTAGTCCGTGTTACATGCGAGGCGCAATCACACTCCCTTTCCGCAGCTTTGCTGTCACGTAACCTGAGAATACCTGGGCTGGCGGCACTGCAGATACTTTTGGAAAAATCCCCAGTACGAGCAGCCGGTCTTACCTGCGTGACGAGGACCACGCAGGCGGGATACTAGACGCGACACCGACCTCTAGCTGTGGAAGAGCTACTTGGCAGAGGATGACGAAGATATCGAATTCTTATTACACAATTGCCAAACGGCATGTAGGCAGAAATACAAAATTTATTACACTTATTATTTTGTCATTTCTGTTGTTTTCAAATTGTACTGAATTTTGTTAATAGACAATTTCATTAGTGATTTTTTTTGATAACATCAGTTATATTCTTTTAATTCTAAATTACAGCATTACTCTATGCTTGTTCATAAAATCTCTGTGGAAACTTTTATGTTTTGTTCTATAGAATAAATACTCTTTGTAATCAAATTTTTTAATTTTAAAACAAGCGCAGGGGGACAATAAAAGCTTTGAAAAAAACTTTGGATGAACAAGACTAAAAAAGGACTGTCAATTAATTTGAGTCCTACCCTGAATTTTTAAAGACTATCTACGAAGCAAGATTAGTGAATGTGAAGTTGACACTAGTAAATACATTAATAAGCGATTAGTTAAATGAAAAGTCGCTGATTTTAAACTAATTCTACCACATTATACTACAAGACTGCATCTGATATTTCGCTGCGTACTATCTGGACTGTGATAGTTTTCTTCAGTGGCAGTATCATCATTCTTCGAGTACACCAGCTTCGTCTAACTACTCTGAAAGACTACAGATATTATTTTTTTTAAGATATTGTATTGACGATATATTTCTTCAAATGCATGGATGGTAATGATATAGTGTTGCTCCAGGTATATGTAGTTGAAAACACAATTTGTGTAAACATTATTTTAAAGAATTCTGCGTTAAATTTCGAGTCAGGGTTTCGTAGTATAACTGTCTGTACAAAATCAGAACACACGAATTTACTCGTTACCGAGGTTAGATGTTACACATCTCTGGCGTGTACTGAAAGACTCACCCACAATTTTTTTTACCTTTGTTAGAAATATTTAGTAAAAGCCCTCAAATAATAGTACTGACAAGAAAATGAAATAACCAACATGACGCACGAGGCCCAGCTATAAGGAGGCAGATTTGCGATGGATAAATTAACATACAACATGCGCTTATGTTAAATAGTTTTATTGAGGAGTTTGAAACTGTTTAAATTGTTCATTGCTCTCACCATTTACAAGAACCGTTCAAAAGTTCGTCCGCGGGCAAAAAGTTAGCATCACTGCGAAATAGTATTATCTTTGAAAGATTTGTGAAATGGGAGTGCATGACTTGATGTAAGCTTTTGGACATACGCCATTGCTAAGTTAGCAATGGCGTATGTCCAAAAGCTTACATCAAGTCATGTACTGCCATTGCACAAATCTTTCAAAGATAACATCAACGCCCGTTATGGACCCGGTAAGCATATTTCTCTGAGGAAGTTGGAAAAAAAATAATTGATCAGTCACAGTGTTCCAATAACTTGACTTATCTCTGTAAAGGTCGTAGTAAGGGAGTCATTCCTAGGGGATTCACATTCAAATCCCCGGTCAACAGCAAACTTTTCCTTAGCAATGGCGTGTGTCCAAAAGCTTACATCAAGTCACTGCGAAATAGATCGAAGCATGAGCTAGGCATGTTGTGTGGAGTGGCGTATGTTCGTTGGAGGAGATCCTGAGAGTCAACCAGCATTGCGTACATTGTGTATTTCATGTCGCACAAATACACACACACAAAAAAAATTAGTTATATCGCGTGCATGTTGAATTTTACCAGTTTGAAAGGATATGTCGATGATCGCATGTGGAATTCCGTCTGTTCAGACTTGCTGTTAACATTGAAAATGCCTTCACACATGAAAGTGGTTCCATCGGTGTTCCTAGCAACTGTTGTACATATTATGGTTATTGACATAAATGCCGCCTTGGTGTGATACCATATAATATATTGCGTGTAGTGCGAGTTGTCTACTTGTCAGGCAATTAAAACACATAATGAAACAACTACGCATTTTGAGTAAACGTCATAAGTAAGTTCCCATAATATGTATTTTAATTTTTATGTACTTATTAATTCCGCTATAAATTATTTTCAGCTTAGTGTTATAAGATTACATGCAAAATATGATGGTGATCAATTTTATTATTTTATTACAGATAGAAAATGGCATCGTCAACATTGTTTTCACGTGTTAAAGATCCATATAATATGAAACATTTCCTACTATTTTTTTTATTAGCTACAAGAAGTTTCCAATACATCTTGTTTAGAAAAATTAAAAAATTTGGTATTTAAGCGCACATAACTTTTGAATAAGAAAATTTAGTTACAAAGTGGTTGATATGCTTTCGTATAATTTCTTCGTAAATAATCGCCTGCCAGCCGCTGATAGTGTTTTTCGGAAACATCATGTGTAGTTATTGTATGGATTGACTGATATTAGATATTCTAAACTGAAACAACAGCATTTCAAAACCATACGTATTTAATTTATTTATATTTTAAATCATGAAATATATATTATTTATAATTATATACAATATATAACGCCAAAATTTTCAATAACACATTTTTGTTTAGAAGTAAAATATTTATATTGATTTCAAAATTTTAGTTAGCGTGTTCTTAATTTTTTTTAACATTTTAGTTTATATGCTGTCGAAAATTTTCTTCGTATAGATCTCAAAATATTGTTATCTTATACTTGAAAAATTTAACAATTTTTTATTACAGAATTGTTACGAAGGAATGTTGTAAATATTGATTTTTGTAATACGAATGTAAAAAATGCCTATTTAATTGATTATAAATCTGTATGTATGATATAAATTTCTTTTTTCCCCATAATATGGTGAATTGAAATTATTGAAATCATTTTAAGTTGGGCTAAACAGGTAATATCTCCACCATATATCAAACCTGTGAAGATATATTGTAGTACACCCCAACAGATTTGCGTAGGCATGAGTGTTTTTATTTTTTCACAGTATAAATCCGAATTACGTATACGTGAGCACAACCCGCAAGATTTATTTAAAGTCGCCCGCTCGCTGCTAGAACGCAAGCAACGACCCATTTGCGCCCCAGTCGCGACAACCTGCTCCTTACATATCCGGCAGCAGTTTGGAGGGGGCGGTGCTCGTATATCATTGGAGGATAACTCTGCCTGCTTTGCGTGACGTCCAACTGAGCGGGGCAGGTGGTGGGAGGGGGGGGGGGGGGGGAGGCGTCGGCAAAGCGACACGGGGATCCACGCACATACATGAGGGGCGGAAGGGGGTGACAAAAGGGGGTGGGGGTTGGGGGGTTGAGATTAGTTGGTTACGGAAATAGGGGAATGCAGATAACCCTCGCGAGATCTTGACACAAAGCGAGACGAGCCAGCATGTGCAGGAAATTAGTTGACATTGCAACGTGGAAATAGCAAGGCACACTGATCCATTGCATTAATAAACTAATCGACCATGTTCGTGAAAAAAAATTGTGAGAGTTTCTTTCAGTACTCGCCTGAGATGTGTAACATCTAACCCCGGCAAAGAGTAAATTCATGTGTTTGCTAATGTTGCAAAGACACTTACAAGAACGAAACTCAGACAATGAATATACAGCAGAATAATTTAAAAAAAAATGCCGATCGTGATAAATGTTTACACAAATTGTGTTTTCAACTAAATTTCTGGTCGCGAATCACACGTAGTTTCCACACCCGCCGCTAGAATTCGCTGCCGGAGCAGCTACGTCGTCTAACTAATCATTCGATTAGCAGACCGAAATTTAAAACTATATAATGAAATGGCTCCGATAAGGCGAAATAATAATAAACCATGGCTTTGGACCTGATATTTGACATGGTTATTTTATTAAAATACTGCCCAATTTTGTTAAAATTCGTTAAAACTTTTAATGCTACAACTTTTTCCTTTGGCTTTGTGAACTTTGGTTCTCGCCATCCGCCACAGATGGCAGCACAGTGGTTACGCATTTCCGTTCCACGCGTCTTCCATTCCATTCGCGAAATTACTCTTACCGAATGCCTTATACCGAGAGCTAAGTTGTAACACATAAAAAAAAAAGAAGCCACGTTCCCGTACACGATAATTTTGCCTTTGTAAATTGGCGGCTGGAATGCAATTGCAGAGCTAAATTTATATTCAACGAGACTTGTGGTACTTACAGAACTCTCAACGGCAGGTTTAAACAACAACAAAAATAATCGATAAATATTAAAATTTATTCGGGATTAAATTAGTAAAAAACATTATTTCTGAGTAATATTCTGGGTCGTGTTAGTGTGGCCAGGCTTTAAAATGAACTCAAGAATTAAGTTTATATATATGTATATAAAAATTAATTAAGACTGATGGGAACTAGGCCTATTACGTATGACACTTAGGTTCACACCTCATAAAAATGCATCAAAACTCCCCCAGGCAATTGATCCCGCTAGGGCGATATCCTGGTTAGGAGAAAGACACTGTAACCAGTGCCTAACATGGGTTCCTTGAACCGGGAAATAGATTCGACATTTCCAATCGCGGCATGTTACTGGAGAGCGCACGGCTAGGTCGAGAGGTTGAGGAGACCCATCCTGTGGCTGCCTGGGCAGCTGTGGCTGGGCTGACGTGAAGTCGCCCGCCCCTGGGGGCGCATGCGCCCCTGGCTAATAATAACCCAGGAGCTCCCAACTTAAATGCGGGCCGCAAGGCCCAAGCTCCCAACTCCACCAAGGTTGATTTTTCAGCCCCTCCAACTCTTCTTACCTGGACCCTTCTTCCTCTTGTCCAGTAGTTACCTGCTTGCGTAATGCATGTTAATTGATCCCCGCATGAACCGGCCCAGGGTTTTCCCTGTGTCTATGCAGGTTTTACCTGGGTCACATTAGCTAGCTTTAAGCTAAGCGACCAATGGGGCGTCAGTCATGGCGCCAATTGCAGCCATGGCTGGCCAGTAAACCCCAATAAGCACACGATGCACGCGCCCTTGTCCTGCATGGTTAAAAACCCGCATGGTAGAGTGTATAGGCTTCGGCCTGAGACACACTTAGGTCCTCCCCTAACCTGGACCCTCCCCTACACACTTAGATTAACTTAGGCTAGGAAAAAAAAAATCGAGACCCATCCCAACTTCGGCCCCACCGACCCGCCCCCAGCTCCGCCGTGAACCCCCAGACCACCTACAGAGCCAGCCCCCTCTGTGGGATCTGAGCAGCACCGACACGGAACCACACGTCTCACATCCCTCTCACGTCCCTATTAAGTATGACAGTAAAATGCTGGAGTAGCAGAACTGGGTCAGAGTGCGCAGCTGCGATCAGATAGGGCTTCGCACGTCACAAATCCCGCACGAAGCCAAACACTGACGAACTGCCGGCTACCACCGAGAGGCTAAACGCACAGTTTATTGACCGCCGCGCTCCTGTTTAAATACATACGGTCCAACGCGAGTTTCCGAGCGACGGTTTTTTTTTTCCGGCGGACCGGCTTCATTCCGAGTTGATTGCTGCGCCGGCACCACACAGCTGCGGGCGAACAGGCAAGACTCGGATTTGCGCCAAACCGCCGCGTTAATGAAACATTCGTTCGAGCTTCGCTGCCAACTTTTATCCACCACTGTGCGTGCCATGTCATATAATTTTTTTTTGACGTGATAACGTCTTATGAATCGATGAACGCGCGGCTGCACGCACGAAAAAATTGTCACGTTCCGCCTGAGCCGAGCGTTCAATAACCGGCCAACCACCGCGCGAGAAAATCTTCTATAATATCTAACAGGTTAAGGCGGGATTTTTAAACTAATTATTCGTGATTATATTTAAACAAATTATTTAAAATTAAATTTGCAAACAACTGTAAATAATATTAGAAAATTAAAAAGTATGCAATATTTAATCAACTTTTTCTTATGACGTTATCACGTAAAATTATCGTCCGTAAACCGACTTTACAGACAACCCCCCCCCCCCCCTTTTTTTTTCAGGGTTGAATATTCCATGAAACCAAGAGAACCGTCTGTTTCCCTACTTTCAGGAGGGGTAAAAACCTTATTTAATTAGATTTGTGACTGCTAATCAAATAAACTATTTTCAGGTATCATGACTAGTTTCCAAACAAACTAAAAAAAATAATAATAATGAGCCGATATGTCTCCTTCGCCCCCAGCTCCTAGATTTCACGATCCATTTTCTGTTGTCCGCTTCTTGCACTGAAACTCAAGAGCTCGGCTAACTTCGCGTATTCCTATGGTACCCGAAGCCACGCAGCCGCGAAACTCTGGAACCTTACCGGTGCTTTGTGGGAAGCCTTAGATGTCCATCAAGTTCTGTCCCTGCCCCATTACACCCGAACAATTCACCTTCGGCCAACCTCGGGTTTATTTATATATATTTATATTTCTCTGTTTATTTTAATGTAGCTATACTAATCTAACTAACCGTCCATAGTGTTTTAAAGTGTTTTAATGTAGCTAACCTAACCGACCACATTTAATATTTGAATTCATTTTTCCTGCGCAAAAATAAAACAAATCCCGAGGTCGGCCGAAGGTGAATTGTTCGGGTGTAATCGGGAATGGCAGAACTTGATGTGCATCTTAGGTCTCCCGTGCTTTGTGTCCCTGCGCCAACAATAAGCTACAAATTGATCTGTTAGAAAAACCGCCCGACTTAAAAAAACTGTTCGAGATACCCGGGTGGCGTCTGTTTACGAAACACATTTAAAAATACACTGATGGTAGATGAGTAGCTCTTGAATCGGATTTTTTAAATCTGTATTATTAGAAGAAAGAAAATGGATTTTTAGGCATGAAACACCCGGAATATATATATTCTTGAAAACACTCGAGGGACTTTGCATCGCCGGTTATCTTCATTTATCCGTCATATAATGTTACTGTTACCGCTCAAATCTCACAGTTGCTACATGTACAACGAGAAGACTGCGCGCCAGCCCACAGTCTTCCGTTGCTCCGATTAGGAGAAATGTCGTATTACAAGAATATTGAATTTTTAACGTTACGAAATAACAGTCAGCTGGAACCCTGACACGTTGACAGAGGCAGCGCAATGGAAGTGTAACACTACCCAGCTATTTTACCATAGGTAATTCATAAGTGGCATTATATATATCCATATATTGAGAATTTTTTAAAGTTATATTAACTGGCTCATTTTATTAACTAAATAATTTAATTTTTATACATTGAGCTCCTCTGTAATAGTGTTCTATAATATGGTAGAAATTTTCATGGTAAATTAAACAATTTTTTTCACTGTGTAAAAACACAAACAATATAAATAGGTATAATGCTTTTTAAATAATTATTTTAATTAATAAAATAAATAAACTTATTAGAGTAAACGTATGTAAGTTCCTCAGTGCACGAAATCAGTTTTGGTAGAAAGTGTGTAAAATGCATAGTTTTGCGGAAAGCTGCGTTTCTGTGAACGTTCTAAAAATAACATTTGTTTAAAAAAAATTAAAATATTTAAAAAAATTTCAGTTGGAACGGAAGATTCTAAGATGAAAATCAGTCTTCGCGAAAAGTGCGTAAGACGCATATTTCACCAGGATATTTGCATCATTTTTTTTTCGCGACCAAAAAATGCGAGGTTTTGACGTTTTACGATAGAACAGAATATTCTAAGTCGAAAAATCCTTCTTTGTGAAAAGTGCGTAAGACGCATGGATTGGCAGAAAATCGACAAAGTCGGGAAAGCTCCTCTTCTAATCTTTGGTACATATTATCTGCAAGAATAGATGAGTTTTTCTTTTACGGGGTCTGTCCTAAGGACACTGACTTTGTCTTGTAAGAGCTATAATTTATTGAAATAAAGTTTCTCGCTTTATTAGATGAGACGGCTCTTCTAGCCTTATGTGCTGATGGGCCTAAGACAGCGAGGGAGGTGGCAATACTGCACTATTAGAAGGACCGGCTTATCTACTCTGATGTGCTTATGTGTTCGAGATTAGTAGAAGAGTTGGTGGGCCTGCCTAAGTGTACATGTCTTCTCCTATAATCTCAGAGGCTGCAGAGGTTGAAGTCATCTAGAATGCAGATGAGACTGCACATAGTTGAGCCTGATGGTTTATCTAGTGTGATACTTGGGTCGAGGTTTGCAATAGAGTTGTTGACAATGCTTTAGTAGATGAGACGGCTCTTATAACTTTATGTACTGCTGGCCTGAAGTCAGCGTGAGAGGCGGCCAGACTCTACTATTAGAAAAGCCTTCTTATCTATCTGGCGTGCTTTTGTGTTTGAAGTGGCATAGAAGGACTTTTTAAGTAGATTAGACTCCCCTTCTTATCTTAGTTGCTACAGAAGTTGAAGTCATCTAGAGATTTGGTGAGACTGCACTAGTAGATATGCCGGCAAGTTTATTCTGTGTGATGCTGGTGTCGAATTCTGCAAAAGAGTTAGTACACGTTAGTAGATGAGATGGCTCATCCAACCTTAATTATTGGAGGTTATTGAGAGGGGTGGAAAAGCTGCATTATTAATGCGTTTAAGTGAATTTCATTATTTTTATCCTTAAATTTTTACATAATAAAAATTAACGCGTGCCCAAAAATCCCGAATCTTCAGGCAAGACAGTATTACCAATATGGAGATAACGTCTTACTTAATATACGTAGATTAAAATGTTGTTTCTTAAAGGTAGATTTTTAATTTCTCTTTTTAGTTTATTTTATCGAAACAATTAATTTTTATTAATTACATGGTTTTAACTTATGACAGCAATATTCAGTCAGGAATCATTAAAATTTATAAATTTCAATTAAGTTTCTAATGTTTAAAAATTTCACGAACACATCCCTCTCGAAAAACACGGCCATCGGAGTAACTGGAGTTACCGTAACAATGCGAGACACGCATCGAGGAGCAAGCAGGAATAGCTCACGGTTTTCCTTTACCTCCAGGACGCAGGTTTATGAAATTCGATAGACAGTGTTCAGTTCCAAACTGATGGTCTTCGCCTAGTAAGCTCTACCTCTTTTCGTCATCCGTTTTTTTGTTGCGTTTATTTGTGTCAGAAACGGAGCCTCCGGGATGTATGTATGTAGTCATGTAAAATTAATATTATGTCACTGTTTATTTTTATGTATTGCTGGAAAACAGTATTTTATTCGCAATAATTTATTTCGAAATTGCACCACAGTTTTGCAGGGAAAGCATTTTGGGGTACATAAACTAGTCGAAAAAAAAGGTTTCTGTCTAACGCCGTAATTGCGGGTTCCGGGACATCGGGACCTTTGGAGCGAAGATGTAAGACGTCCCACGTCGCCGTGTTTGTCCGCGAGAGGCATTTATTCAGCCGTAATCCGACTTTTCCCGAAATTTAGGGCCTAATCGGATTTCACCAGATTTTTCGGTCGGAGGCCCTTCGAGACAAGTCTCGCCCTCTTACAATATCGACAAGCGCGTTTGTTTGGTCGAAAAAAAAAAAAAACGCTTTAGGCAAAAAAAAAAATGGTCGAAAAACGTTTTTGCATACTGGAAAGATCGAACAGCCGAAATGTTAGCTTGCAGAGGGCGCTTGAAACCGCCGTACACACGCAAAAAAAAAAGTGAACGAGTCTTTCAGTACTCGCCAGAGATGTGGAAACATGTGACCTTGGTAACGAGCGAAATCATGTGTTCTCATGTCGCAAATAAACTTATATTACGAAACTGGGACAGTATTTGAAATAATGCTGAGAGTGATAAATATAGGTATGAAAAGTATTCAGTTTAGAGAAAAACGGTAAACATTTCCTACTCTTTAAAACCTAACTATTATTTATTATGTTTAACAAGATGGCACAATTGATTTCACAGGGCTAGCCGAACAACAGGAGTACCTCAACGTTGAACATGTGACATTTGCCCCTAGACTGGAATTATCATTGCCTGCGTTTTTCAAGTTATATTTCTCACGGCCGCGTTAAGAGTGAAATATTAGTATGCACCAGAAATGCAATGAAATAAGCGCGCATTACAGAACGTAAATTTGACAGGTTGAAAGTCCAACTTGCATGCATGCAGAAACTGCTATAGCCACGAGCCGAAGTCGTCAAGATGTTTGACCTGGCAACAGGCAGTTGACCGAAAGCCAATAGACCGAAAGCCACTAGACCGAACAGGCACTAGATCGAACAGGCACTAGACCGAAAGTCTTTCTCGAAATTTCGGCAAATGACTTTCGGTCCAGTGCCTTCCACCCGTATGATTACGTCTAAAAGCCTTAATGCCGAGCACACAGTCTTTGTCAACAGGGAAACCTTTTTTCCACAGACGAGAGAGCCAAAACCCGAAATTCCCCGAAGTTCATGCTCGCTTTCCCCCCCCCCCCCCCCCCCCCCCCCCGCGTATCTTTAATGTAGCTATCCTAACCAAATAAACCACCCACATTGTTTTAAAGTATTTATAATGTAGCTAACCTAACCTAATTGACTATTAGTATCCTTTTATCAACACATTTACAATGAACAAAAAAAAAAACCCGAAGATGCACGATCAGGCGTTTGGCTCTCTCGTCTGTGAAAAGAAGGTTTCCTTTGTCAACACTGCACTGCACAGCTGCGCATGCGCGCCTCGCCTGCTTGACCTGCGCGTGCTCCCGGGGTCACGGCGTGGGCCGCGTGCGATTGGCGGGTTCTGTGCAGGCGGTGACGTCACGCCCGCCCGTCGCCGCCACGCGCACAGAGCGAACACAGAGGTAGAGCGGCGCTGCGGTCAGAGCAGTGTCTATCGCCAGGGGCGCGTGCGCCACTGCCTCAGCAAACACAGAACCGCCCGACAATAGAGCAATGTGGTCAGTGAAGCCAATGTCCAAGCTCACAAACTATGCATGACAGGAACTTTTTCCTGTTCAACTATTCTCCTGGACCATCGTCTTTTGTCACGTACTTTGTGCGTGTCCAGGGTTTTCCTTTGTTCATTCAGGATCGTCCTGGGCACACTTAACTAGTTGTGGTCTATAGTTAGTCATGGCATCAATCAGACATCTTCCAAAGCAATACACTTAGTTTTAAGTAAGGTTAGAAATGAACACCGAGATAGAAAGCGAGTGAGGCTACGCAGTTCCTAATATACTCGTGCGTGGCCGTCTACTATGCCTAGAAACTCGCGACACTTTCGTTCGACTTGTCAGTATCAATAACGTTTTCCCAAAAGTTAAACGGTGAGAAAATTACATCGTTTTCACCTAAACATTACAACAGCAACACAATTTTACATGTAAATTGAAACCGCTTTACTGCGAGTTATTTAATCTTGTTTTAGCATTACATCACCGGAAAATATATATACAATAACCCAACATAAATAAAACAAGACTTTTTTTTTAAACCAAGGAAATACCTCGTATCTCATACTTGGGCTGGAATTCCACAACACGTGTATAGAAAAAACTGCGAGTAATTATAATTGTGAACGCGCGCTTAAAGTTATAGTTCTTTTTGATCTAAGACACTGAATCATTTTGAAATTTACTGTAACAAAAATTAATAATTAAAAAAATACTGAGTATTTATTATTAATATAACCATGTGTATGAAATAAATTATTTAATTTTATAAAACTATTTGGATTAAATTTAATCAATACGGAAAATCAATAAATATGCCTAAAGTTTATACTTATTTATTTATTATAATTATTAATTAAATAATAATGTAATAAGTAATAATGCAAATAAATTATACATACTGAATATAACTAAACTTATATAAATACACTTGAAAATAGAATTAAAAATTTTTATAAACATAATTTTTATCACTAATATTCACATTAAATAAAGGTTTTTAATTATATGGACCAGGATTCAATATAATTCACTAAATTTCTGAACGCGACTCATACGTAGTTTCCGCACCCATCGCTAGAATTCGATACCGGAGTAGCTACGTCGACTAAAGAATCATTCGATTTGCAGAGCAAAATGTTAAACTATACAATAAAATATCTGATAAAAACGGAAAAGACTTGAAAAATACTACACCCCGGTTTGGACCTGACTTTTGACAAGGAATTTTTATTAAAATACTGCACAATTTGTTATAATTCATTAAAAAGTTAATGCTTTATAATTTCCGCACACGTGGAAACAATAAATTGCAAAGTATTAAAGGATAGTTTTACTAGCGGCATATTAAAGTTTTATTATTTATTACCTATGCGAATTTGTGGAAATACATTTCCTAACAAACGTAATTAGTTTATTATCACTTTAAGTAAAATTAGAGGATTAATGTCTATCTAGTATGAAATAATGAATTCAATGGACTGAGCTATGTATTTAATAACTATATGGCAAACGATAACCAAATAAAATGTATTCATATATATTTTATTAAAGCACAGTTTGTATAATGCAGTAATTTGTAATTTAAGAAAAGGGAAAAAAATCCACAGCTGAGTTTTTAACCACGTTCCTTTAGATTATTAGCCGTGCACTATGACCACTGTGCTACGAACATAAATACGTTTGGTATCTCCCCTAATATTTATGAAAGTGACTATATATGGGTTTATGTTCATACACGTGGGTCCGCCATCTTCCTGTGAAAATTTCGTTGCATGGTGCGCGCATATTGTCAAAATTAACTCTCATCATTTTTCCATAACGCTACTAAGAAATATAACTTAAAAACAAATGTTATTGCCTACATCGGGACGTATATGGAGGCATTATGCGCAGTACCTTAAACGGGCTCTGCGTGGACATTCACGGTGGCGCCTGGGGCAATGTTTTTACACCCGGACGTGTTATTCAGGCCTGAAGCCGTGCCAACACAACTTGTGTATTTCCGTGTAGCATCTCTTCGAGGATATGTGATTTTACGTCATAAGGATCTTTCTTTTTATCGTTTATCATTGAACACTTGCCACTTTTGTTTTGTGGGCGAAATATATAATTTGATAGACTGCATACAATTTATAGTGGTTGGCTGAAACACATATTTTTATTTTGTGTAATATCTTAGTTCTCACAATACGGCATTTGGCAGGAGTAATTTCGTGAATAGAATGGAAGCCACATGGAACGGAAATGTGTAACCACGGTGCTGCCATCTGTGGTGGATGGTGCGAACCAAAGTTCACAAAGCCAAAGGAAAACTTTATAGTGAATTTGAACAACATTGCCAGTATTTTAATAAAATTCCTTGTCGAAAATCAGGCCCAACATCAGGGTCTTAGTATTTTTCACTTTTATCGGAGCCGTTTCATTATAGCTATAGTTTGAAATCTCGATCAGTGGCGGTTTGGAAATGTTGGCTCCACAGAGCAGAGCAGCTTGCTCGGCCAGGGCCGGCGGGTGTGGAGAAGGGTAGGCCGGAGGGGGTGGAGGGATGAGTGAGAAACGAAGCGGTAGGGAACGCAAAACCGGGGGAAGTTTTATCCCGGTCCGTTTGGCAAGCACAGTCTCTTCTATTCGAATACATCATTTGATAAGAGTAGCAATGGTTGGTGCTGAGGGGGAGGAGGGGACGAATCGCGAAATTGGGCGAACCATCGATCCCCCTCGGAGCAGAATTTTTTTTGGAAGGAGGGGGGGGGGGAGAGAGAGAGGCTGCTGTACGTGGTGGGGGTGGTGGTGAGGAGTTGGTGCGAATAAATAGGAGGTGTGTGGAAGATTAACGTTCCTCGCACCATTGGTCGCTGCCTCTTGCAGAAAACTCGATTAGCGACCATTACTGGAAGGACGGGTGTTCCCACGCCAGACGGGACACACACCGCACCTTCACCTAGCACAAGAACATCCCGTCAGAGGTGTCGGAGTACGCCACAGCTTCCAGCCCGCAAGAACAGAATCAGCTAGCCGCAAGACCACCGACATCTCTACGACGCGGTTAACTAACCTTTTTCTCATCATGATATGGCAGCAGAGACTATCAAATGCTTTTTTTTTTCAGCGTCCGTTGTTTCGGCGGTGAACCGAGAGAAAGGGTGGTTTTCCTCAACAAAATATTTGTTTATATATGGCGAAATAAATATATTTTGTTAATTCTAACAAATATTTTGTAGTAGGAAAGTTTCTGTTGACCCAATAAAATGATTTTGTTTACTGAAATGTATATTTGGTTAGATGTAACAAATTATTTTTGTTACTTACCGAGTTTGGTTAAACTAACAAAATATTTTGTTCCACCAAGTAAATATTTATTTCGCCATATATAAACAAATATTTGTTTGATTCAAACAAACCTTTTTCTCTGTGAGAACAGATCGTCCACATCCACTTACCACGGCGTCACGAGACCAATGGCCGGTCTGTTGGTTCTCCAACTCTGCCAGCAGGGGTAATTAGCGGCGCTACTGTAACTAGTAGCGCGGGAGAAATACTGACGTGCTCTGAAGGGCCCGCCTAGTCAGGAGTGTATTTGTGTTGGCGAGGCGGGAGCTTCTAGAGCGGTATCTACTCTAGGCGCTAGGCTGTGGAGCTGGCGCGCAGTCTTCTCGTCGTGCGTGGGGCTACTATTATGGGAAGCCTTCTTTTCACAGACGAGAGAGCCAAAACCCGAAGTTCCCCGAAGTTCATGCTTTCCCCCCCGTATCTTTAATGTAGCTATCGTAACCAAATCAACCATCCACAATGTTTAAAAGTATTTATAATGTAGCTAACCTAGCCTAATTGACCATTAGTATCCTTTTATCAACACTGCCATATTTATTTACAATGAACAAACAAAAAACCCCGAAGATGCACGATCGGGCGTTTGGCTCTCTCGTCTGTGAAAAGAAGGCTTCCCTACTATTATACTTGAGCGGTAAACATAACATTACATGGCGAAGATATGAAGATAAAAGAGTGACGAAAGTTCGTTAAGTGCTTTCAAGAATATTTACAGGTTGTTTCATGGCTGCAAATTAATCTGAGAACAAGCGTTTTAGTAATTTTAACTCTTATAATATTACCGTTAAAAATTTTAATCTGGAAACAAAACAACTTATTCACCCTCAGTTAATTCTTAAATGTTTTTTCGTAACCAGACCGCACTCGGATATCTTGAGCAATTTTCAAATCACGTTGTTTTTCCTGAAACGCTGCACACTGTACGTGTGCTCAGGTAGGCGTGCGGGAAGTTCAAATGGCTCGACACACAGACAAACATTCCTCCTGAATACACGGTGTTTCAAAGTAACATCAATACGTACGCAAAGTTTTTAAATAAGTCCAAACATCCCTAGGGAAGAAGGTGACAATGGTTTTGTCATCCGTCCAGAGGATGGTGACGAACTGTGTAAGCTAGGTGCTGTGGTTTGCTTTTGCGTGTGTGGTGAAAGCAGATACCAATAGGGGAAAATTATTAAACTAAAGGGCCAAAAAAAGGTCGTGAAGACATTATTGTTCTCGCTTGTGGTTATCAAAGACATATCAAATCAGCTTTTGGCCCAAATGAGAAGTCATTTGAAACTGGCAAGTGACTGAAATAAAACCAGCCAACAAGAGAATTCACAAAAATTACTTTCGATTTGACGTTAAGCTCTGCTTAAAGATACTGCATATGCACTTTTTTTTAGCCGCCAGGCCACGTCATGGGAAACTTTGATGTTGGAAATGTACCATTAGTAAAATTTTGTATTTTGAAATTTTTAATTCTCTGTTAAGGTCCAACCAAAGCCAAATATTTTTTTTAAAGAAATGAACAGTAAACCTAAAGGTGTTTTACATACCTGCGATTAAAAACCTGACCCCTCGTAGCTTGGATGTAAAGTCTGTAATAGGCGCATAGGCTCATTTCGTTTATTTTTATAGATGTACGAGGGCTGTTTTATTAACCTCCGATGTCCTATAAAAATACAAATTTACATAACAATATAATTTTATAACCAAAATTACAGCAGGGTTTTACTTATTTTTCTAATAATAGCCAAAACGATCGAGGTGTTGGTCATATCGTAAGGCAAGCTTCTTGATGATGCCTTCTTCGAAGAAGTTAGCCTCCAGTTAATAGAGATACAGGGCCAGCGCCTGGATCTCCCTCTTCTTCACGACGCCGCTGTTTGGCGGGTGGACTAATCGCGTGGCGCACTGGCGTCCAGAATTATCGCAAGATGTACGAATAGTGGGGCAGAATTCGCCGCGCTGATCTCGCAACAATAGTCCTGTGTCATTTACCCTGAGTCTAGCCGGAGCAAGGACAAATGACCGAACTGCCGTCATTAATCGATAAGGGCGGGATGCAAGTTCTGGCGACAACAGCGACCAGTGCTCAAAGGGAAACGACTTCTCACTACGGCAGTGCTTGACATTTCAGTGGTAAAAATACAACTCTGGAAAAATTACCATAAAGTCTCTTCAAACTGCAGCGAAATTTTTTGTTCATTTCTCATAGAGTGATTACATTGTTTAGTAACATATGAATGTAGCTTAAGGTGATAAAGAAAGGAAAGTGGTTAAATAAAATAACTTTTCTTATTGTATAAAGATTCTTTATGTTAGCTGAACATAACATTGAGTCAAGCATATTTCTGATATATTTACACACATTTGTCTCAATTATTCTCTTTTAAATATTACAAATTTATGTTGTCAGGCAATAGATTACCTTTGTGCCTTCAATAAGCCATTTTGTTTTAATTTTCAAGTAATATAAAACTTAAGTTTCTTCGTGTAATAATCATGCACAAAACTTAAAATATTTATTTTATTACACTTTATTAGTGACTATTCCCTTCTAGCTAGATTTCATGGGACATATGGCAAAACTTCCTCAATTAATAAAAAATCACTTTGATTGTTCCATTGTGTTTCTCATACTTGTACACTTCACCAGTAATATTATTTATTTCTTGGGGTTGGACAGTCGTCAGTTATGTTTTATCATATTATCGGTCCAGAGAGCTCCAAGTCAATGCATGTTTCATTATTTTGTGTTTTTACATTATTAAAATTCTTATGACACCTTTTTTTTTTTTGTTTTACATACTGGTAAAATAAATTGTATTTACGAAATAGTTAAGTAGTCTCTTTCAAGAAAGAATCCCTTTCATAAACAAAAGCATACAAATTTTTTATTTGGAATGACGATTCTGATTGCTTACTGCACAACTCTATAAAGCCTAAGCAAAATAAAAAAAAGAAACAAAACAAAATCACAGAGTAATATACCTGATTATAATATTACAGAGCCATCAATGCACTGAAAGAGTTTGTAATCGTCGTAACATATTCTCAGCAAAATTCACCTAGTCTAATATTATTGTTTGATGGTGAAACTGTGTAATTTATAGAGGCTTGTCATGGCCCAGTTGGGATTTTCACACCACATATAAGTCTCAGATACGCTCACATAGTTTGTATGAACTTCATTATTTTTCAAATAAGCACACATCCTTGTAAGTTAGGAGCAAGAATTGAATTCACAACATAAACGAAAATAATATATCTAAAGACAGCAAATTAAAATAATTCTTATTAAGTAAAACCTTAACTGCAAAACAGAAGTTTATGAACTGAGAAGGGACCACAAGTAAATAACAAAGTTGACTACTTAAATATAAATACATCTGCGTATAAATTTCGTTTGGTACGATATTATGTCTGTAATATATGCCGCACTGTGACCGATTTAAAGTAGAACAACACGCCACAAAAACATTTGTGTGAAATTCTTAGATAAGTATGCAAACAAGGTAAGACCCTTTTGGGACAAAATGTGTCAATGTTTTGAACGCCTGCAGAAATAACCAACAGTACCTATATGAACAAAATATTAGATAGCATAAAAATTTGGTAAAATATGGGCTAGATGTTTGAAGGTCTCTACCTGCTAACAGGTAAAGTTTTAAAGAGTAAAGAGTACACAAATAATAATCGATTTACTATCGTATGATATTTGCATATCTCAATAAAAGTGATTAAAATCATGATTTAAGGGAAACCAATAGGGCGGATGTCAAACGTTATTATAACTTATTGTTATTTTAACTTGCCTTTAAGACTCGGTATACTGAAAGGGTTTTACAAGAGATATTTTGTTTTCTATTTTCATTTTGAATTTACTTCTCATTCTTACGCCGTGAAAATATGTTTCATGAAACCATACACTCATTTAAATCCTTCCAAGTGTGAACAACGGTTAATTAATAATTACTGCTTTTTTCAACAAACAACGACCTGTATACTTATAAGAAAGGTAGGCGATGTTGGTACCATAAATATTATTTAGTAAATGTTGAAATATGGGGAAAATCAGTTATATATTAATATATACTAAACTTGAATCAAATGTAAAATTAGCATATTTTAATTTATTGTGAACTTTATAAATTGGAATTTTTTAACTGACCAATTAGAAAAAATTCAAAACGCATTTATACTTGTTAATAAAGAGGACCGCTGAGTTCAGTCACAGTAAACGTTTTGTCTGATATAGCATAGGCTTTACGTATTATAAGCCTTTTCAAATTTATAAAAAAAATGTGTATAAAGTTGTTAAGGTCCAACAGCTCACGAACTTAATGATTTTACGTTGCTATAAATGGTTAAAACACTTACGACAAGTTCATAAAAATTGTATTTATTTTTCATGAATCTAATTATTTTTGTTTTCCAAAAAACGTTATGAAGTATATTTGATAAAATTATTTCTAGAAATTTTATTTGCTTTAAGATTTTATTTTGTAACTGAAAGTTGAAATTATCTTATTTCAAACGCTAATTGTGGCGACACATATTTCCCATTTAGAAAACTAAATTAACTCAATTCTTATGACTTCAAGATACATTATATTCTGAAAAACACAACGTGAATTCATTTCGTTTTTTAAATTAGGTTTGTATAATATGTTTTAGTTAGTGCTTTCTACTTATTAATAGGTTTTTTGTTTATACATACCATTATTTATGTCGAACCGTAACGAATTATTATTTAATTGTGGGTCCAAAGCTAAGAAACTTAAAAATAAAATTGTTATAGTAATCAAATGGGTCATGTTTGTAAGTAAAAATAGTTATTTCTTACACTGCTGGTCGTGGGGGCAGTGTTGATGGATATTTTAGACAGCTAAATTAGTATACGAGCCTGTCGAAGGTATTAAATAATAAATAAGAAAAACGCAGAATGACTAGACTAGCAAATTTAGGCTCGATTCCACACACCTTGTATTTTTCTGTCTTTTATTGGCTATTCCTTCAGATATATCACAACAGCTTTCTTGAATATTTGTTTGCTTGTAAATTTCATCATAAACAACACTAAATAAACGTATTTCTGAAACTGTAAAATGACAAGTGAGTGAATATAGTTGTTCTAAACCATTACATGTTTTGTTTTTTTGCCCTACTGTATATATAATTGTAACGAAACTTGATTCTGGACTGCTACCGGGGTTAATTCAAAAGAATTAGCCCTTAAAAATAGTAATAACAAAAAAGGGAGGAAATAACATGGCGGGTGATACCGAGTCTTGAGGCTGTAAAGAACTAAACTGCGTGTGAATGAAAGTACAAAAACTCAGCATTGGGGTCTCGGCCGAGAGCTACAGCCGGTATGTCGTGAACTTGATGAACGACAAAGGATGCGCCGGAATTTGCAGACTGCACCTGGAAGAACTCGTGCTTCGAACACTCGGCCAATGGGTGCGTGGCTCGCGCGGGGGTGAAAAAAAAAAAGAAGTAAAACTAATCACGTGTCGAAACGTTACAGGTAAAGAGGTGTGGTGGTTGGCTATCGAGTGGTCAGGGAGACAATTACAACAAACGGCGAAACAAATCATAATTTACATACGTTTCACTTAAAATAACAAAAAAAAAAAAAAAAAACAGAAAGTAATGCGTGTCATGTATTCATTCGATTGCCTCTGCTGAAAGTACGCCTTTCTTCCTCAGTTACACTTTCAAGCGTTGAATTTCTTCGCACAAGCTCCAACAGGTGTCACGTACGGCGAGGAAGCCGCCGACGAGCGCTTGAGGATGAACCTTCTATTCATCGACCCCGAGTCAGACGTCCGAATAAGCCGCGTTCGTGCAGATTCGGAATCTTTTTTATTTTATGTCTGGTGTAAATATAACTCGTAGCTTAGGTTAGGTGTGCTACATAAATAAAATTTTAAAAAAAATCTTTCACTATATTTTTTTCGGAAGGGCAGATTTTCACCAGTCGTAAATAAAATTAAAGTAAGGTTAGGTTTGGTGAGAGACATAAATAATACTTCAAATATTAGTTAAAGTATGAAAATTACTGCAAATAACTCTTGGTTTTAGATTTTTTTTTTTCTCTCGTAAGGGTGGGTCTTCCTCGGTTAGGGTGATCGTAAGATTGGTTGGGTTCAGCGACATTGAAAATACTCTGACATAAGCGACGAAGTGTGGCTTGTCGTTAGTATTTGAGAACACCGGAACGAGGCCCACAGGCGGTAGAACCCGTCATCGCCACCGCCGAACCGAAGTCGTCAACACGGCGGACCCACGCGTTTCAGCATGAATGGCGCGTTTCACTCGGAACGCGAAGTGACGGCGGACTGCGGACGTGTTCGGGGACGTTCGGGGGTCGGCGCAGCTCGGGTGGCGGAGGAGGGGGCGGGCCGCCTCCGGCGTCACGGGGCGGGGGCGGCGTCCCGCCTGGGGCGCGCCGAGCCCTGGGGCGGCGGCAGGCGCTCCACCTCCACGCCGGTCTTCACCTGGGCGCTCGTGCCCGCCTCGGGCCGCTCCTCCTTCGTGAGGTTGTAGCCGATCTCGTGGTAGCGCACCGGGTAGGTCAGCTGGTTGCCCTTGTCCCACGTGAACAGCTCCTGCGCATACGCACCGCCCACGAGTTCACGACACAACTCCCTGGATACGTAATGCATGCAAATTTGCATCCCGCATGAATGTGCCCAGAGGGTTTCCCCTGTGTCCATGCACACTGAGAGAAATGATTGTTTGCCTCAACAAAATATTGGTCCGTATATGGCGAAATAAATATAATTTGTTAATTCAAACAAATATTTTGTAGTAGGAAATTTTCTATTCACCCAACAAAATGTTATTTTCAACTCAACAGTATATTTGGTTAGGTGTAAAAAATTATTTTTGTTACTTACCGAGTTTGGTTAAACTAACAAAATATTTTGTTCCACCAAGTAAATATTTGTTTCGCCATATACAAATGTTTGTTTGATTCAAACAAACCTTTTTCTCTGTGCATGTTTACCTGGGCCCAACCTATCTCCAGTTATAGTCTAGATTTAAGAGTGAGGGGAGTTAGTCATGGCGCCAATCGCTGCCATGGCTGGCCAATCCCCTCCTAGCACATGATGCATGCGACCCTCTCCCTGCATGGCTGATCCCAGCACGACTAGGCGTATAGGCTTCGGCCTGAGACGCACCTAGGTTCCTCTCTAACCTGGACCCCTCCAAAATACGCTTTGTTTTAGTTAGGTTAGAAAAAAAATCTCCCTGGAAACTACTCTCCTGCAAACCTGCGAATACAACAGCGGAAATCTCACGAAACATTTCCAGTGCAACATACAAAACCAGGGCGTACGCAGGGAAGGGAAATCCTAAAAAAAATCTATCATCCTCACCAACAAATGGAAAGAATTTGAGAGCAAACAGCGTGCAAAATTGTTACAATTCCTCTCTCCCCCCCCCCCTAACCCGGCCCGGTCCCGGAAATTAATGAAATTCTGCGTACATTTCTGAAGAAAACTGTTTGATCTGGACAATTCACCCAGTTGTCGCGATAAGGTGTGTGAGTGTGTGTATGTGTGTTCTATTAGGGAAATACCCAAACAAAGCACACGATGCATGCTACCCTTTCTGCTTAGCTGAAACCCAGCAAGATTACAAGTAAAGGCTTCTCCTGGGACGCACTTAAGTCTTCCCTAACCCAGATCCCTTCCAACAAAACACACTTAGGTTCAGTTAGGTTAAGAGAAAAATCTTATAAGGGACAACTAGTTTTACGAAATTTTTTTCTGCCCTCACTCAATGAGTTTGTAACATGGGCCAGCCGGCGAAAACTGCGCGAGGTGGTACAGAGGATGGGAATGTCGGTTTGGGGAGAAGGCATAGTGTGGTGTCATCTTGTTAACAACGGTTCTGCGTGTGTTTAAGGAAGGGACGAAGAAGACGGAGGAGGGGGAGGAGAGGGAGAGCTATATCCCCCCACCCGTCCATCCTTCCCCCCACTCCGCTTCCTTGTAGAACAACCGTGTCCCGTCGGCCGACGCGACGCCCGCAGGGTCGGGAGTGACGTGTTCAAGGGGCAGGAAGGAGCATGTCGTCTGCGGCGTAATTAACAGTCAAATCTCGTCGCAGAGAGAAGGAGTGACAGAGAGAGGGAGAGAGAGAGGATAGGCGGCTCCTGAGGGGTGTGTGCAGAGCCGGTCGCTTATTGCGTCGACCACCCCTCCCCCCACCCAGAAATTCCACCGTACAAACACAGTGGGACATTTCCGCAACAACACGATACTACGTCAGGGGCAGAAGCGTACGCAGAATTTCACTGAGGAGAGGGGGTAAAACCACTTCGACAGCTGTTTGTTTTCAAGTTCTTACCCCCCCCCCCCCCCATTTTTTTTGGTGGGAACGACAGATTTTTTTTTTCTCGGGATATAGCTTTAGGTGAAGGGAAGAGGAGGATACATACCCCTACCATCTCCCACACCCGCCCCCCTTGCGTACGCTCTTGTCACGGGGAGAGTTTCTTGAGTGCTTGATGCTATCCAGGGCGGATCACTCCTGGAGGAAAACCTACCAGGGCAGGAGTTGAAGGCCAAGAGGAAGTGGGAAAGATAGGAACCCGAACACGCCGTATTGGTTTCAAAAGTTCTCATGCCATAACATATTATTTGTTAAGATTAAAAATATTTGCATTCATTATAATCATAGATAAACAGATTAAGAGATTTACAAAGCCAATAACGTATGTAGTATTTAGACACGATTATTACCGTTGTAGTCATTCCGGACAATGAATCAAATACCAAACGCGAATGACGTCACGGGGTAAACTATTTGTAGCAGCCAGTCACTATTAACTTCAGACATTATATACTATGCCCTAAAGAAGCCAAATTTTAAAAATGTGTACGATAGAAAAATTTCATGGCCAAAACTACTTTTGAAACCAGACAACATCTTTCGGTTCCTATGTCATACCCTTCATATTTCATGTTGATATTTTCCCCATTATTTTAACAGATATTTTTAATATTTTTAATCGATACCTTCCTTGTATTTGTTGTTCTGCCACAAATATTTTCAAAAAACTATTGTTTTAGTGTTATACAATGAGTGTAAAAAATTCGTGCTTGTAATGATGATTACAAGACTTGTGCACCTTTTTTACATAATTTATATTACACTTAGTAAATACCTTAGGTTGGTATAATAAGACGCTCGGGTAAGGGAGAGAATAAGCACTGCCTTGTTGAGATACAACCGTAACCTAACTCGCGGGCCGTATCACAGAACGTGTCCAAACCGAATCACAGTAAGGAAACAAATCGGCAACAGTTTCAATAGAAGATGACCTAGAAATTGATTGCAACGCATTCTAGCGGACGTTTCGCATCCATCGATACAAAAGTTATTGCAAAAATAATAGAGATAGCAGCACTATCGCACAAAAATATAATCGCCTTTATAATTTTCTCAAGTACTTTTTAAGTTCCGATCATTTCTTGTTATGACCATTAAAGTGTACAAAATGTATTCCAAGATATTTTCACTACCATAAAGATTCATTTGGCATCCTAAGAAGCTTGGCATCACAATTTACAAGAAAGTTACTATACGCCAGACGCGGGTCCGCCATCTGGATGAAAATCACCGAAAAATTGAGCTCTGCGCATGCGCGGAGGTTTGGACAACAGATAGATCACGGGTAGGACACCAAAATCCATTCCTAAAAATAACGGCTGCCATTGACCTATCTAAGGAATTGGACGCGGTTTTGTACGGTTAGGGTACATGTGTAGCACATTTTTAACACCTAAACCAATATTTTTGCGTCTTGGAATAGCGGGCTAAAGCAGTTTTTAAAAGTTTTGTTAGCACTCAAAGATGATTATTAATTTTAGTTCCCTTAAATTCACAAGGATATCCGTAAAATTATAAATATCTCTTGGTAAATTAAGGGAGGAAATTTTTTTATCAGTGTAGATACATATCAGAACATTGAAACACAGATTGTGTATTTCATGTGCAGAGGTGAATCTGCGCGGCTGATTAAGTCTCTTCATATCGGTACCGTCAAATGGCCATGGAATATTGGTATTATGTTCTTGGAATGATTCTTACAACGGGGAAGATTGATTTAAAACGGTCTTTGGACAGATGCATTTGTTGGTGTGTTATAGAGAAACATGAAGCACTGAAAAAGAAAGCTGAATACACAGAAACACACAGGGAAAAAAAATTGGTTGTCTGTAAAGTCGGTTTACGGACGATAGTTTAACGTGACAACGTCATAACAAAAACTGATGAAATGATTGCATACTTTTATGAATAAAATTGAATAATTTTTATTGAATTATCAATATTTTGTATGGATACAAAGAAGGAGTGAAATGAAATCTACAATTTAAAATATAAATTTACCTTTATTTGCACTCATTAATTCAAATAAGTTTATTACTTTAACGAAGATATTATTTCAACTATAACTTTTATACATATTTGCTATTTAACTTCTTCCAATCTGTGTTATTCTGTTAAGGTTAGGACGATGATAGGAAAAGTAGGAAACGAATGGGAGTGTTTCAAGGATGATGTGAAGGAAAATGGCTTACCCAACACTAAGATGCAGTCAAAAATAATATATTTGCGCCACGGACTCTGCAGAAATGCTAGGAGGAACGGGTTAGCAAAGAGCAATGAAAATGTTACATTGAAATGCATGAAAACAGAATTACGCCACGGACTCGGTCGCAATGCTAGGAGGTTCAGGTTAGCAAAGAGCAATATAAAATGAGCGTAACGGGACACAGCGAAACGGGACAATGTGCGTAACGGGACACTTTTTCGTGCGTGCAGCCGGCGTTCATCGATTTATTAGAAGTCACGTCAAAAAGCCAAATCACTGATGTAAAATGTTGAATGCATTGACAACACAGAGAATTCTGTGGAAGGAATACGTCAGAACAATATCGTAGTATCATCGATGGTTCCTCTGTTTGTCGCTGTTTTGTACAAGGTCGTTGTTTGTCTGTATTTACTGTTATTGTTGCAACTGTCTCGTCGTTATCAACCCACTGTGCTGTGATTGTTATAATTCCTTCCACGGATTTCACTATGCTATGTATTTAGCAATTTTGACATCGGTTGATTTTTTGACTTGTTTTCTGCATGTTTATGTATTCATCTTTTTTTTGTCTGTTCTTAGGGTTTTCTCTATGATGTGCTGTGGCAACCAGCAATGGCGTATGACCAAAATGTTGTTTTTAGATAAATATTCCCAGAATAAGTGCTTAAAAGAGGAGTATACTTTATTATTTTGCTTCTAATGTTTCGTGTATTTTTCACATGATTTTAAATTTACAATATAATTATATTTAATTTTTATAAAATGTTTTCCACTAAGCCAGTACTTATTTAATTTTTTTTTTCAGTCCTAGCATGTACTGAAACCATGAAATCATTTTGTATGCAGTTTTATATTAACCGTTGGTATGTTGCCTCCCCGTTAAAACTCTTTATTATTAGTACACCATTCATTAAAATGGACGGCCTGCGCGCAGCCGAAGGGAGCGGTTGTGCCGAGGAGCAGCCCAGCCGGATTAGGAGAGCCTGACCTGCGCGAAGCTGCCGTGAAGAGAGGAAAGAGGACGCCAAGCCTGTGCTAGCACTTCTGTGCTACACAGCCCGACTACACGACTTCGGAGAGAGAAGCTGGAGTGACATACGGACAAAGACTACAGCGCCCAACAAGCACTGTCGACACCCAGGGTGCAGCACCCTTTGGCCTAGCCGCGACCCTGGCTAACTAGCCCCAGGGAAGCGGTCAGTGGGTGCTTCAGTGCATATAGGCTGTGACGCGACACACATACGACTAGCGATGGACAGTGAGGCTGCGATGAGCGCGCCCCTTCCGGGCTACGATAACGACGCAAATTTGGAGGCTCCGTCAGAGCCGACCACGTCAAGCGCCCCGTTTGAGCTCGTCAGAGGTAGGCGAATGAAACGCCTGCATCGGGATGCAGACAGCGACAGCGACCGCGAGGAATGCGCTGCCCCCCCTCCCGCCCAGACACCGGCCCAGGCGACCGCGCCAGGTACAGGAGCGCCCACCACACGCGCCCCACGCATTAAGCCTTTGTTCGTCTGCCTGGACAAGGGCCATCAATACCCGCAGGTATACAGCGTCCTAAAGGCAGCTCTGGCAGAGAAGTTCACCTGCCAGAACCGCGGCTGCGACCAAATCCAGGTCAACCCGGCATCAATAACGGACTACGTCCGCGCGACCAAGGCCCTTCAGGCAATAGGGGCCCAACACTCCGTCCTCCTTCAGAAGGACGAAGTGCCGAACAAATTTGTACTCCGGGGAGTTCACCACGATATTCCCAACGACTTCATCGTTGCGGAATTCGCCGCGCAAAACCTGCCAGTGCAGAACCACTGGTTTCTCACCAGCCGACAGCGCAACTCAAAGTGCGACGCCCTCGTCATCGAGGTGCCACAGGCCTTCGACAAGGCACGCGTATACGGACTGACGGAGTTCGCCGGCCTACGTATAAGGGTAGACGACTTCAAGCGTCCTTCAGGCCCGAGCCAATGCAGCAAATGCCAGCGCTTCGGGCATTCTGGCAGAGGCTGCCACGCCAACGTAGTGTGCAGGTGGTGCAGCGGCGACCACAGCGCAATTAACTGCCCCCACGCCGGTAAAGACACCGCCGAGAAGAAGTGCGCGCACTGCGGCGAGCCCCACTGCGCGAATTACCGCGGCTGCCGCGAATACAAGCGCGAGACCCGCCGTCACTTACCGCCCCAGGCTCGCAAGGAACGCGAGCAACAATCTCGCCGCGACATGCGCGCCAATCAGCGCGCAGCTGAGCAGCCCGCGCCCCAGCAGGCCGGCCCTTCAGGCCACCAGGGCCCGCCTAGGCCCAACCACTGGGACCAGCGGGCACACCAGAACAACCTGGGCCAGTACATGCCTCAGGCGTTCCAAAACCGCTACGCGCCCCTCCAACAACACTGCGAACCCAGCTACCGGGACGATTTGAATTTCCCGGCGCTGGCTAACAACCCGCGCCCCCGCAACCAGAGGCAGCCGAAAAAGAATTGGACTGGCCACAAAAATGGCCAGGGCAAACCCCAGCAGCCAGCCCAGGACAAGCTGCTGGCAAGCAAGGCTGCCACAACACCAGCGCCTACTGTAGCGCCGCGCCAGGAAACTGCGGCTCCAGTCGTGGAGACGATGGTAGTTGATGCGACGCCGATGCCGCCAACTGCCCCGCCCGCACCCACAGCACAAAGCCCCGCAGAGCCGGCTGTTTTCCAGAAAATCCTGGAAAGCAACCACGCACTCATGACCGACCCGAAATTGGCAGCATCCATCGGCCCTCTATGCGAACTCCTTGCGATATGGTGCGACCCTAGCTTTGACCTACCCAAAAAAGTCCAAGCTACGCTGGGCTTTGTTCAGGGATTGAATACCATACTCAATGGTAGCAACTAATCCGGTCCCGAGTTGCTTAACAACCTCGACCAATAGTATTAAGGTCCACTCCCTTCTTTTCTGGAATGCACGCGGAATTAAAAATAAATTACCGGAGTTTATAAACCACCTGGAAAAATACAAAATTAAAATCGCGGCTATAAACGAGACACACTTACAACCGATAGATCGCCTAACGATACTAAATTACGTAATATATAGGCGCGATAGAAACAACAGAGGCGGCGGGGTAGCCCTAGCAGTTCATAACAGTATTAAGCACTCAGTATGCCAACTCCCCGACTTTCATAACCTTGAAGCTGTTGGAATTAATATCTCAATAAACCAACAACAACTTAAAATCATTTCTATGTACGCCCCACCCGGTAGATCCCTCTGCCAGGACGATCTCAACGCCCTGTACGGAGCAGCCCCGAGCTTCTTGGCAGTAGGCGATATAAATGCCAAACATACACAGTGGAACTGCAGGCGCACCACAGCAAATGGTAGGCTACTGTTTGCCGACCAACAGAACAAAAACTACCACGTGCATGCTCCCACAGAGCCCACTCACGACCCAAATAGCATTAATTGCTTGCCAGATATTCTAGATATCGCCATAAACAAGCGTGTCAACACGGGATTCGAACTCGAGGTTGTCCGCGCCCTTTCCTCAGATCATTTCCCTGTTCACCTAATTTTCGATGACGCGAACACAGACTCAAACCCGCCACGGAAGTATAGAGATTATAAAAACGCGGATTGGCGCGGGTTTAAAAATTACTTGACCACAAACCTTCAGGATGTGGCCGAACTCACTATAGAAAATAGCATTAATCTTGAAACTGCGATAACTGAGTTCACAGTGAAAATCCAGGCCGGTATAGACGCGTGCATCCCAGAAAAGGAAGTTAAGTTAGCACATGACGAGCTGCCAGCTTACATCAGCGATCTTATATCGCAAAAAAACAGATTACGCCGTGAATACACTCGGCGGCGCACACAAGCCACAAAACGCCGGATAAATGAAATCCAAACAGTCATTTCCGACGAAATTTCCCTCTGGCGCAGCAGCCAATGGGAAACAAAGATCTCGCAACTCAAGATCCAGGACGGGAGTGCCTGGGACATGACGAAGCGACTCTTAAATAAAACGGATAAAATCCCTCCCCTTCAAACAAACAACGGCATAGTTTTTCAGCCCCAAGACAAGGCACAAGCTTTCGCTAATGTCTTAGAAAACGCCTTCCAGCCCAACATGGAGCCCTGCGATAGGCCGTTCACAGCGCAGATTTACCGCGAACTACGCGCTAAACTGCACCAGCCCACAGTCTCCGAGCCCCTATTAACACAGGCCCAGGAAATTAAGCGAGCTATCAAGCAAATGAAGCCGCGTAAAGCACCAGGCAACGACCGCATCCAGGCAGTCGTCCTAAAACAGCTCCCCGACGAAGCACTAGAATATTTAGCTGAATGCATAAACGCAATGCTCAGACTACATATTTTCCCTACCCAGTGGAAACAAGCACAAGTAATTGTTTTCCACAAGCCAGGGAAAGACAAAACCCTGCCACAGAATTACAGGCCAATAAGCCTACTAAGCACTGTGTCGAAAGTCGCGGAAAAAATCCTACTATCCAGGCTTAACAAACACATACACGATCACAACTTACTGCCGGACGAGCAATTCGGTTTCCGAAGTACCCATTCGACAGTACATCAATTAGTTCGTCTCACAGAAGAGATCACTAGCGCATTTAACGCTCAAAACTATGTAGTTGCGACGTTTTTAGACGTAGAAAAAGCCTTCGACAGGGTATTTCATGCGGGGCTGATCTACAAATTATTTCAAACTAATTTCCCCGACTGCTATATTAAGCTAGTCGCGTCCTACCTCGCAGACAGAACCTTCAGAGTGTCAACTGAAGGAGCTCTGTCTGATATTAAACAAATAAGAGCTGGCGTACCACAAGGCAGTATTCTTGGCCCTGTCCTATTCAACATATATACATATGACTTACCACGCCCTGAACACCACCTAGTAAAGATAGGTTGCTATGCAGATGATACTATACTTTACAGTAGATCATATAACCTCCAGCTGGCCACGGCCAGACTCCAGGATGCATTAGCTGTGTACCAGCAATGGTGCACATCCTGGCGAATAAAAGTAAACACAGCTAAGTCAGAGGCTATTGTGTTTACCCGCAAAAACCTTCCGCCTGTAGAACGCAGGCCACCCATACATTTGTTCAACGAACAAATCCCTCACAAGGACGTAGTAAAATACCTAGGCGTACACATGGACAGGAAACTGCTCTGGCGCCATCATATTGACGCCAAGCGGGCTCAAGCCCATGCTAGAATGAGCTCACTATATCCAGTCATGAGTAGGCGATGTGGAGGCACAGTAAAAAATGGTCTGCTGCTCTACAAAGCACTCATTCGCCCCATAATTACGTACGCAGCCCCAGTATGGGCGACTGCTGCGAAATCGCACTTAATAAAGCTACAACGAGTACAAAACAAATGTATTCGGGCAGTTACAGACGCCCCAGTGTATTGTGCTGTAGCAGCCTTGCATCGTGAAACGAAGTCGGAAACCTTACAAGACTTCTACATCAGAACTACACAAACTTTTTACGATAAATGCGCAAATAGTTTAAACCCACATATTTCTACATTAGGAAATTATGATCCAGACATTAATGAGAAATATAAACGCCCAAAATCTATCCTGTCACACCGCCCGCCGTAGACGCGGACGCGGCGGGACTGCTCTCTGATTGGCCGGCAGCCCGCGGACCAATCAGCGCGCCCCCTCCCCCTGCTCCGAGCGCGAGAACACGCGCGCGGTGCGTACGCACACAAGCTGGCAGCTCACATACATTAAGTTAATATTAAGTTAAGTTAATATTAGGCCCCAATTATATATAAGCACACATCATCCCACTACACACTGCACAACACAAACTATCAGGCGAATCAAATAGTCGTGCTTTGGCCCAGCGGGGCCCTAATGGAATAAGTAAATTATCCTTCGAAGATTAATAGCGTAGATGCTAGGCTAGAGTCTTTCAATGACAGAAGGTGGCAATTTCTCTAACTGACCGACTGCCTTTTGCTGGCAACAGGTCGACCTGAAGCTATGTCACCATTCTGGAGTCTGGCTCGATGCCCTGCTCGCGACCGCAGCTCACACAGCGTAGTACTGCAGCTAGGACCTTTCAATGACAGATGGTGGCAATTTCTCTAACTGACCGACAGCCTTTTACTGGCGACAGGTCAACCTGAAGCTATGTCACCACTCTGGAGTCTAGTCCGACGCCACAGTTCGCGACCGCCCCACTTACACGATCATATTACACAGCCACAATGAGTGCTAACTGGCAGCACGACGGGAAACGGCATAAGCCGCCCCCAAAAAGACCAGACCTGACCAAACCAATGCGGACTAAAAGTCCAAGTGCCCCACCCCTTGCATAGTAGAACTTCTACCACACCCCACTCTTCTTCCAGGACCATCCTTCTATTCCTGTAATCCACCTGCTTGTAATAATGCATGACCTTTGCATCCCGCATGTATGTGCCCAGGGTTTTCCCTCTGTCTATGGAGGTTTTACCTGGGCCCAACTTATCTAGTTTTAGTCTAGAATTAAGAGTGAGGGGAGTTAGTCATGGCGAAAACGTCTGCCATGGCTGGCCAATCCCCTCCTAGCACATGATGCACGTGACCTTTTCTGCATGGTTAAAAACCCGCATGTTTAGAGCGTATAGGGCTTGCCCTGAGACGCACTTAGAGTCTTCCCTACCTAGACCCCTCCCTTACACACTTAGTTTTAACTTAGGTTAGGAAAAAAAAAAAATCATTAAATAAATAAAATAACAAATTAAGTTTTCCCAAAACTATAACAGAATCTGTATTTTTCATAGTTTTTTTTTTTTGGGAAAACCTAATTTTTTTATCGCTTTATGAATGATATACTAAACATAAAGAGTTTTAAAACGAAAGCTACACTAAACTGTAAATCCAAAATGTGTAACACATGATTTTATTCAATCAGTAAATGATACAAAAATTTTCCCTGTCTGTCTGTTAAATAACGACGGCTCCTCACGCTCCTCACGTACCTCACGCTCCTCACGCTCTTCACGTGCCTCACCCTCCTCAAGTGCCTCACGCTCCTCACACTCCTCACGCTCATCATGCTCACCACGTTCCTCACACTCATCACGCTCCTTACACTCCTCACGCTCCTCACTTTCTTCACGCTCATCACGCGCATCACGCTCATTACAATCCTCACGCTCCTCACGCTCTTCACGTGCCTCACCCTCCTCAAGTTCCTCACGCTCCTCACACTCCTCACGCTCATCATGCTCACCGCGCTCCTTACACTCATCACGCTCCTTACACTCCTCACGCTCCTCACTTTCTTCACGCTCATCACGCGCATCACGCTCATTACAATCCTCACGCTCCTCGCGCTCTTCACGTGCCTCACCCTCCTCAAGTGCCTCACGCTCCTCACACTCCTCACGCTCATCATGCTCACCGCGCTCCTTACACTCATCACGCTCCTTACACTCCTCACGCTCCTCACTTTCTTCACGCTCATCACGCGCATCACGCTCATTACAATCCTCACGCTCCTCACGCTCCTCACGCTCCTCGCGCTCCTCACCTTGCTCCTGTGGTTGTAGCCGATCATGGTGGTCCTCGTGAAGGGGTTCGTGAAGGGCAGGTTCACGTCCAGCAGGTTGTTCTTGTAGAGGTCCAGCGCGAACCTGCGGGAACACGCGCCGTCACAAGCCCGCGAGACCTTCTCAACCGTCAAGCAACCGGGAAAAATGAGTGACAATACTACCAATAAAAAACTAGGTTTGTCACAAAAAAATTGAAGTCGTGTACACGCATTATGGTCCAAAATACATTTCAAGGCTGGCATACTCCTTCGAAGTCGGAGCTGAAAAAACATTTTTATTGCAAACAACATACATAGAACGCATTCTAGAAGGAAATCTAAGCATCTGGATAACTTTATTAAACGGAACAAATTTCTTCGCCACAGTGAAACCGCCACTGTGATAAAATTTATTTCTTTAAAATAATTGGGAGTAACAACACGTCAACAAAAAAAGAATATATATATATATATATATATATATATATATATATATACACACACACACACGCCAGTGACAAGTTTTATGGTGGTTGCAGAACTTTGTTAAATTCACATTATCCATACACTTTGTGTTTCTTCTTAAATACTTTCTCCATTTTTGAAACAAAATAGTTCTTCAGCTCCAACATCAAAGGCGTGTATTGTGTTGTAATATTTTTTTCAGTCTTGTGGGTGTGGTTCAGTCTAACACGTCAATGGTTTACTGAATTAATGTTTTTCAGTTAAATCCACCAGACGCCCGGATCGTATAGCACGGCGCATTGCGTCGGCAGGGTTTCCCGCCCCGAAGTTGCGCCCTGGGACTATAGGCCCTGTCACACTGTCAAATTTTAGCTTATAACATCATCCAATATCTTGCATCGAATAAAGTTGGAGGGTTATGACGTCACCGAAAACGTCTGTGGCTAAGCCATGTTTATTGGGCGAGCAGAATGACTTTATAGTTTCCTGCCAATATTTTGTATATGGGACGGGTTCGAAGATATCTCGGATGTTGGATGCGATCTACCAATAAAATTCGGGTCTAGCGGAAAACGGAAATTACCATCCTTTTCCGTCACAAAGATTCGTTAAGCTGGCGAACAACACACGGGCGATTAGAAAAGTTATAAAAATGAAATAACTAAAATGATTTTTATATGAATTTCGTATTACTATACGTGTTCAAAAATTTTAAAATGCACAAATGTAATAACAAGTTCAAAAATTCCATCCAGCACTGTGATGCGTTATTTAATTTCAAAATTACAATTCCAATTGAAAAGTTTGAGATAGCTCAAGCCAAAACTAAAACTTTGATAGTGTAACATGATTAAAAGCATATTTGAGGTTATCTGTCCAAATTTATTCGGTGGAGAAAATTTGAAGCTTTTTACCGTCCAATACTACCCCTCCAAGTCTATTGTCAAATATATTGGAGAAAATATTGGTCAGTGCGGGAGTTCCATAAGGGGATAAGGCGCTCATGGTTTCTAGTGCCCACGTCTTGGCCATTTCACACGAGCATATATTGCTTCAAATCACATCCAATTGTCATTGAGTTTAATCCCTCCGAATGACAAATTATGTCACTATAACGTCCACCTCATCGATCAAAAAATTTAATTTATTCTATACTTACATCAAGGATTTTTGTTGCGGACAAGTTCTAAATTTTCTTTAATATGATTTTTTCTGTCTTCGCTTGTAATGGCTTTAGTGCTTTCGCGGCAACCGAGTATGTCCCAGAAACTAACCAATTAATATTAACAAAAGATTCTAAGCCACATATGGTAAAAAAAAAATAGCAACATAAAATATTTAAATAAGATTATATAAATATGTTTTTGATAATCCAAAAAGCAGTTTTAAAGTTTCATCCTCGAGAAATAAAAAAAAAAAAGAAATAGATACCTCTTAAATTTTTTTAAACTATATATTTAACGTATTAATAGAAACGGTTCAAGTACTTGAAGCGTGCCTTCAATTTTCCTTGAATCTGATGTTTGAAGAGTATTCACATTTGTCAATAGATTGAATTCAATGGCTTTAACGCAGTGGATGTTTGACATCGGGGAGAGAAAAACCTTGAAAACACCGAAGTTTTGAGATTGAGAGTGAGAGTGTGACAAGGGAGTAAAATGAAACAGTACGATATATTGAGTGAGATAAAGTGAGTGAGGAGTGAGAAAGTAAAGGTGAATGTGAGTGATGGCAACGAGCTAGCGAGAGAGTGAGAGTGAGAGTGTGAGAAAGCGTCAGAGAGAGTGTGATAAGGGAGTAAAATGAAACAGTGCGATATACTGAGTGAGATGAAGTGAGTGAGGAGTGAGAAAGTAAAGGTGAATGCGAGTGATGGCAACGAGCTAGCGTGAGAGTGAGAGTGAGAGTGTGAGAAAGCGTCAGATAGAGTGTGATAAGGGAGTAAAATGAAACAGTACGATATACTGAGTGAGATGAAGTGAGTGAGGAGTGAGAAAGTAAAGGTGAATGCGAGTGATGGCAACGAGCTAGCGAGAGAGTGAGAGTGTGAGAAAGCGTCAGAGAGAGTGTGATAAGGGAGTAAAATGGAACAGTGCGATATATTGAGTGAGATAAAGTGAGTGAGGAGTGGGGAGGTAAAGGTGAATGTGAGTGATGGCAACGAGCTAGCGTGAGAGTGAGAGTGAGAGTGTGAGAAAGCGTCAGATAGAGTGTGATAAGGGAGTAAAATGAAACAGTACGATATACTGAGTGAGATGAAGTGAGTGAGGAGTGAGAAAGTAAAGGTGAATGCGAGTGATGGCAACGAGCTAGCGTGAGAGTGAGAGTGAGAGTGTGAGAAAGCGTCAGAGAGAGTGTGATAAGGGAGTAAAATGAAACAGTACGATATACTGAGTGAGATGAAGTGAGTGAGGAGTGAGAAAGTAAAGGTGAATGCGAGTGATGGCAACGAGCTAGCGTGAGAGTGAGAGTGAGAGTGTGAGAAAGCATCAGAGAGAGTGTGATAAGGGAGTAAAATGAAACAGTGCGATATACTGAGTGAGATGAAGTGAGTGAGGAGTGAGAAAGTAAAGGTGAATGCGAGTGATGGCAACGAGCTAGCGTGAGAGTGAGAGTGAGAGTGTGAGAAAGCGTCAGATAGAGTGTGATAAGGGAGTAAAATGAAACAGTACGATATACTGAGTGAGATGAAGTGAGTGAGGAGTGAGAAAGTAAAGGTGAATGCGAGTGATGGCAACGAGCTAGCGAGAGTGAGAGTGTGAGAAAGCGTCAGAGAGAGTGTGATAAGGGAGTAAAATGGAACAGTACGATATACTGAGTGAGATGAAGTGAGTGAGGAGTGAGAAAGTAAAGGTGAATGCGAGTGATGGCAACGAGCTAGCGTGAGAGTGAGAGTGAGAGTGTGAGAAAGCGTCAGAGAGAGTGTGATAAGGGAGTAAAATGAAACAGTGCGATAAACTGAGTGAGATGAAGTGAGTGAGGAGTGAGAAAGTAAAGGTGAATGCGAGTGATGGCAACGAGCTAGCGTGAGAGTGAGAGTGAGAGTGTGAGAAAGTGTCAGATAGAGTGTGATAAGGGAGTAAAATGAAACAGTACGATATACTGAGTGAGATGAAGTGAGTGAGGAGTGAGAAAGTAAAGGTGAATGCGAGTGATGGCAACGAGCTAGCGAGAGAGTGAGAGTGTGAGAAAGCGTCAGAGAGAGTGTGATAAGGGAGTAAAATGGAACAGTGCGATATATTGAGTGAGATAAAGTGAGTGAGGAGTGGGGAGGTAAAGGTGAATGCGAGTGATAGCAACGAGCTAGCGAGAGAGTGAGAGTGGAAGAGGGTGAGAGTGAGAGGCAGGCACCTGATCTTGGTGTGCCGCTCGCCCACGCTGTCCACGGCGTACAGCACGCCGCACACCACGAACATCTCGCCGAACACGTGGTGGTCCACGCTGATGTTCCACGCGTACTGGACCTTCATGGCGGCCGGGTCCACCTTGAGCACCACGGTGTTGTTGGAGTCGGCCAGGCCGTACACCACCCACAGCCCGTTGTCGTCCGCCGACAGGTCCAGGTAGTTGTTCCTGGTGGTGTACAGGTAGTTGGACGAGTTGACGGACAGCCAGGGCACGTCCAGGTGCTCGTAGCTCTCCGTCTTCAGGTGGAACTTGAGCAGGCGCGGCTTGTCGCGCTCGTTGTAGAAGAACGAGCCGTTGTAGACCACGTGCGCGTTGCCCTGCGCGAGGGAAGGCGCATTGCGTCACGCGTCTCGAAGATTCACTTGGACCACCAGCTCGATGCCTTCAGGGGGGGACGCACCACAACGCCGAACGTACAATAACGCCGAAAACCATAACACTGAATGAAAAACTGACTACAATGCCGACAGCTAGAAAACTGCTGTGTACCACAACGCCGAATTACCACAACGCCGAAATACATTAACACCGAAAAATGTCATTGCAGGACTGCCACAAAGGTTAGGTTAGGTAAGGTTAGCACACAAATTCATTCAGTTGTTTTTCATTTTGCTCCTGTGCCCCCCCCTCACCGCAGCAACATTTTTCGGCGTTACTGTATTTCGGCGTTATTTTACGTTCGGCGTTGTGGTATTTCCGCGTTATGGTAACGACCCCCTTCAGGGCACGCCATCACCCGCATTGGTGTTTTAATTCCAGTTTTCATTAAGACACGCAAACTACAGTTGCTTAGATTCAAAACCAAAATTAAGAGACCATGATGTAGATAATTAGGCAAAACTTTTTATTATGAATATTCACCTGAATAATGTATAAATAGCATATAACGTGTAGAAAATGTATTCAAAAATAATTCAACAAAAAAATATCATCGTATGCTTATGTAAATTTCATTAAAACCTCAAATGAAGACGTGAAAATAAACTAACCCAACTATCAGGGTGAAGACGAGCCTCAAATTAAATGCACGTGATGCCTCAGCTGCTTCTTCCACCAAGAACTTCTTTAACTTGGTAACAGTCACATTAATTTATGGGAAATTTTCTACTGCCAACTCACTCATAATAACGAAAAAGTTCACACGGTAGCTCTCAAACATTTAAGGAAGTATTCCTCTTATTTTATCCCAAGAAGATTAATATTCACTAGATTATTCGGAAATAAAAATTGACATACTCGCAATTAACGCTTAAGCTATCTGACCAATTGCAACACCCAGGAAGATAATATAATATAAGAATGTTACGAGGCTGCCAAAGGCGAGGTCCGAGCAGCCAGACCGGCGCGCAGGCCAGCCAGATCCCTAGGGACCCCTTGCCTCCTGAAAGTCGCGACACAGTGGTGCTCGCCCCTCCCCAGCGAAGATACGATTAGCGGCCTTCCCAAAGAGTCCGCGGAACTTCTCCGTGCTTCTGGAGGATTGCGAGAGCTCCCGGAGCCCGTGTGCATGGAGTGGTGTAACTATAACGCCAATGTTCTGGGAGCTTCGATGGCGCGCGCGACACTTCGAAAGGTTGCGAGACCATTCCAGAAGGGGGCTGAGGGGTGTAAAAAATGGTGACGCCAGCCTCTGAGGCAGTGAAGTTAAGATGCCAAGTGACCCTTCGGTGAGCGGAAGCGGACGAGCGACGGGCTTCGTGTGCGGAGATTGGTACGTCGAGACTGTGCTGTGTGCGAGGGACGGGTGAGTAGTCCAAGGCAGTGTGTTGAGACAGATGTGCGAGTTAAGAGACGAGCAGTGGGGAGAGACACCGTGGAGCTGAGCTCCAATAGGGAGAGTACATTGTGGAACTTATGAAAACAGAGATAAATTTGCGGTAATACAATTTAACTGTTAAAACTTAATAGTGTAAATATTAGTCAATAAATAAAACTGTATTTAATTAATTGGCAATCCTTACCGAACCTTTTATCCGACTCGTAATAATACTTACTGTGGAAATGGTATTATTTAAATATACTTACTAAAGATATTTTAATGTGTAGTTTGTCAAGTAAATTTTTAACTAAGGATGTTGGCGAGCTACAACATGCTTATTTTCTACCCTTATGCATGTCAGCCAAACGTGTGAGAGACTAAGAAGGGTGTAAATCTAAAACTTACACAAAAGTTCATGGTAACCGGGGGGTCCTAACTCTAGGCCTAATGGCCTGAAAATCTCTCTTTAGTGAGCTCAGACAATATATACGTACATATACATACATAAAATTAAGCTTTTATTATCTAACCACTTATTATTTAAATACCCTTCATTCATCCAGTCATTTCAACATTAAAACTACTCTTAACTTCAAAAATATTTCATATACGTTCAATTTTCTAAAATTTTCAACATTCTTTTGCTCTGTAAGATCACTTTTTACAAAATTATACATTTTATTGTTTATATCATTAGCGAATCCATAAGATTGTAAAACAGGGCGAAGAGGTTTTGCCATAACCTATTTTCATAAACACACAAATGGTATTATTCAATATACTAACTAAAGAGATTTTAATGTATAGTTTGTCAAGTAAATGTTTAACTAAAGATGTTGGCGAGCTACAACATGCTTATTTTCTACCATTATGTATGTCAGCCAAACGTGTGAGAGACTAAGAAGGGTGTAAATCTAAAACTTACACAAAAGTTAATGGTAACCGGGGGATCCTAAATCTAGGTATAACTCACACACACACACACACACACATATTGTCATTGTCCAATGCGATTTGCGGTCCGAAGTAGTGACAGGGGTGTTTCAGGCCCTGAGCCTCCACTTGGATCCGCTACTATGTTCATTCCTTCACTCATTTCTACGTTTAAACCTTTTTTAACACTCACTCATATTTATCTACATTCAACAACTTAATTAATAAATACATTCCTAAAGCCATGCGTAGTATATACGATGTCTCAGAACTCAACTTCAAGCCAAGAACATTTTGTTAGGCCCATTAATTACAGTTTTGAATAAAATAAGTTTGTGGGTATTTTTTCAAGAGTTTTAAATCTCCACACTGCAACCAATTTATTAAATAATGTGAATACCAATTTTTGTCACGCAATTCTGAATAATGCTACGTTTGATACCAATTCAAAATGAAATCAAACACACTTTACTTTTGTGGGGGAAAAAAATCTTTGCAAGACTCATGGGGCAAAAAATTTTACTTGGGTAACTTTGGTTTATTCATACTGTAAAAACAAACTACTATGCTAACTACGATACTTTTTATTTTGTTTTATTGAGAACCATTATTAACTGGCCTATTAACTGTTCTCGGCTAGACGTTGAGTTCCGCGACATGTCTGATACGTTACGACCCCTTGATTTACTCGTCTCTACATTCGTCCACTCACTCCTTCGTTGTTTATAAATATTGTATATGTGTTATTGACGTGACAACGTCTAATAAATCGATGAACGCCGGCTGCACGCACGAAAAAGTGTCCCGTTACGAACATCGTTCCGTTACGCTATGTCCCGTTACGCTCATTGTGCGCTTGCGCCGCATCTATCTCTCTTCCACTCGACTGTTTATATAAAGTGAAGTGAAAAGTTAATGTGGTTTTCATTGCTTATTACAACAACAATTTCGGCAATGAAGGTTAATTATTCTTGCAATTTAAAAATCTGATTACTAGTATAATTTCAAGTATTTATTCTTTTATCATAAAAATAAAAATGATTAAATTTTATTCATAAAGAATGTAATAATTTAATCAACGTTTTGTTATGACGTTGTCACGTTAAACTATCGTCCGTAAACAGACTTTACAGACAACCATTTTTTTTTTCATTTGGTCAAACACACTGTGCAGAGCAAACCACTCATTCCCGTCCACCCGTCAAGAGCAGGCGGCGACGACGGCCGACCTTGAAGGGGTGGTCCAGGCGGTACTTCTTGGAGTGCGCCTCCTTGCGGAACAGGCTCTTGTTGGCGTACTCGTACAAGTGGTGGTCGTCGGCCTCAGTGGTCACCCACAGCTTCTCGGCCTGCAGGTCGCTGCCGGGGCTCGGGTCCCGCATCCAGCAGCCGAAGCTCGCCTCCGTGTAGCGGTTGTACACCGGCTTGCCCACCGCGTACAGCTGGCAGTCTGGAACACGCCGCACAACCTCGCACCGTCGGCTGCAGTCTGAACACTGCCCTGATTCCAGTTGCGGCTCCAGGACTGCCGGGGCTCGGGTCCCGCATCCAGCAGCCGAAGCTCGCCTCCGTGTAGCGGTTGTACACCGGCTTGCCCACCGCGTACAGCTGGCAGTCTGGAACACGGTGTAAAACCTCGCACCGACGGTTGCAGTCTGAACACTGCCCTGATTCCAGTTGCGGCTCCAGGACTGCCGGGGCTCGGGTCCCGCATCCAGCAGCCGAAGCTCGCCTCCGTGTAGCGGTTGTACACCGGCTTGCCCACCGCGTACAGCTGGCAGTCTGGAACACGCCGCACAACCTCGCACCGTCGGCTGCAGTCTGAACACTGCCCTGATTCCAGTTGCGGCTCCAGGACTGCCGGGGCTCGGGTCCCGCATCCAGCAGCCGAAGCTCGCCTCCGTGTAGCGGTTGTACACCGGCTTGCCCACCGCGTACAGCTGGCAGTCTGGAACACGGTGTAAAACCTCGCACCGACGGTTGCAGTCTGAACACTGCCCTGATTCCAGTTGCGGCTCCAGGACTGCCGGGGCTCGGGTCCCGCATCCAGCAGCCGAAGCTCGCCTCCGTGTAGCGGTTGTACACCGGCTTCCCACCGCGTACAGCTGGCAGTCTGGAACACGGTGTACAACCTCGCACCGTCGGCTGCAGTCTGAACACTGCCCTGATTCCAGTTGCGGCTCCAGGACTGCCGGGGCTCGGGTCCCGCATCCAGCAGCCGAAGCTCGCCTCCGTGTAGCGGTTGTACACCGGCTTGCCCACCGCGTACAGCTGGCAGTCTGGAACACGGTGTACAACCTCGCACCGTCGGCTGCAGTCTGAACACTGCCCTGATTCCAGTTGCGGCTCCAGGACTGCCGGGGCTCGGGTCCCGCATCCAGCAGCCGAAGCTCGCCTCCGTGTAGCGGTTGTACACCGGCTTGCCCACCGCGTACAGCTGGCAGTCTGGAACACGGTGTACAACCTCGCACCGTCGGCTGCAGTCTGAACACTGCCCTGATTCCAGTTGCGGCTCCAGGACTGCCGGGGCTCGGGTCCCGCATCCAGCAGCCGAAGCTCGCCTCCGTGTAGCGGTTGTACACCGGCTTGCCCACCGCGTACAGCTGGCAGTCTGGAACACGGTGTAAAACCTCGCACCGACGGTTGCAGTCTGAACACTGCCCTGATTCCAGTTGCGGCTCCAGGACTGCCGGGGCTCGGGTCCCGCATCCAGCAGCCGAAGCTCGCCTCCGTGTAGCGGTTGTACACCGGCTTGCCCACCGCGTACAGCTGGCAGTCTGGAACACGGTGTACAACCTCGCACCGTCGGCTGCAGTCTGAACACTGCCCTGATTCCAGTTGCGGCTCCAGGACTGCCGGGGCTCGGGTCCCGCATCCAGCAGCCGAAGCTCGCCTCCGTGTAGCGGTTGTACACCGGCTTGCCCACCGCGTACAGCTGGCAGTCTGGAACACGGTGTAAAACCTCGCACCGACGGTTGCAGTCTGAACACTGCCCTGATTCCAGTTGCGGCTCCAGGACTGCCGGGGCTCGGGTCCCGCATCCAGCAGCCGAAGCTCGCCTCCGTGTAGCGGTTGTACACCGGCTTGCCCACCGCGTACAGCTGGCAGTCTGGAACACGGTGTACAACCTCGCACCGTCGGCTGCAGTCTGAACACTGCCCTGATTCCAGTTGCGGCTCCAGGACTGCCGGGGCTCGGGTCCCGCATCCAGCAGCCGAAGCTCGCCTCCGTGTAGCGGTTGTACACCGGCTTGCCCACCGCGTACAGCTGGCAGTCTGGAACACGCCGCACAACCTCGCACCGTCGGCTGCAGTCTGAACACTGCCCTGATTCCAGTTGCGGCTCCAGGACTGCCGGGGCTCGGGTCCCGCATCCAGCAGCCGAAGCTCGCCTCCGTGTAGCGGTTGTACACCGGCTTGCCCACCGCGTACAGCTGGCAGTCTGGAACACGCCGCACAACCTCGCACCGTCGGCTGCAGTCTGAACACTGCCCTGATTCCAGTTGCGGCTCCAGGACTGCCGGGGCTCGGGTCCCGCATCCAGCAGCCGAAGCTCGCCTCCGTGTAGCGGTTGTACACCGGCTTGCCCACCGCGTACAGCTGGCAGTCTGGAACACGGTGTACAACCTCGCACCGACGGCTGCAGTCTGAACACTGCCCTGATTCCAGTTGCGGCTCCAGGACTGCCGGGGCTCGGGTCGCGAATCCAGCAGCCGAAGCTCGCCTCCGTGTAGCGGTTGTACACCGGCTTGCCCACCGCGTACAGCTGGCAGTCTGGAACACGGTGTACAACCTCGCACCGACGGCTGCAGTCTGAACACTGCCCTGATTCCAGTTGCGGCTCCAGGACTGCCGGGGCTCGGGTCGCGAATCCAGCAGCCGAAGCTCGCCTCCGTGTAGCGGTTGTACACCGGCTTGCCCACCGCGTACAGCTGGCAGTCTGGAACACGGTGTACAACCTCGCACCGTCGGCTGCAGTCTGAACACTGCCCTGATTCCAGTTGCGGCTCCAGGACTGCCGGGGCTCGGGTCCCGCATCCAGCAGCCGAAGCTCGCCTCCGTGTAGCGGTTGTACACCGGCTTGCCCACCGCGTACAGCTGGCAGTCTGGAACACGGTGTAAAACCTCGCACCGATGGTTGCAGTCTGAACACTGCCCTGATTCCAGTTGCGGCTCCAGGACTGCCGGGGCTCGGGTCCCGCATCCAGCAGCCGAAGCTCGCCTCCGTGTAGCGGTTGTACACCGGCTTGCCCACCGCGTACAGCTGGCAGTCTGGAACACGGTGTAAAACCTCGCACCGATGGTTGCAGTCTGAACACTGCCCTGATTCCAGTTGCGGCTCCAGGACTGCCGGGGCTCGGGTCGCGAATCCAGCAGCCGAAGCTCGCCTCCGTGTAGCGGTTGTACACCGGCTTGCCCACCGCGTACAGCTGGCAGTCTGGAACACGGTGTACAACCTCGCACAGACGCGTCGGTTTCTGTATTCCTTATCGTTTCTTGCTTCTTAACTATTTAAATACTGTAAATATATTCTCCAGTGATTGTCAAATATATACTCAAATAATGCAATGTGTACAGTATTGAAAATATAAATATGCAAGTAAAAGTAATTTTTGCTGTTATATTTTATTAAGTAACTTCTAAATGAGCAATTTTCAATAAAATTACAAATATTTAATATGCATATTATATGTATTTTTTTGTTATTATAGGCTCTATAAGATGAACGGCCATTAAATAATTGATTTTAACATTAAATTCGTAATCAGCGACCTCGAAAACCCCTATGATGAAGTTTGTATGACATAACATTGGTTTTTGTATTTTTGACCACGTTTTCGGGCAAATCTCCCACTGTGCGACGGCTGCAGTCTGAACACTGCGCTGTTTCCAGGTGCGACTCCAGGCCTGCCGGGACTAGGGGCGCCGGACCTTCCCGAACCAGAATTTCCATGTCCACTCAAAACACTTTAAAACCTTTCTTACGTCAAAATGGTTCGCGGAACATCCACGAGATCAAGTATTTACAGACCATTCACTACAAGACCAATCTCTGACTTATTCATGTTTTGCAACTGCATCGTTTCCTTTTTTTTTTTAACCCATAGCCCCTCCTGAAGATTCTTCCTGGAGCCGCCCTTGACTGCTTCCACCATTGGTTGGCACCTGATCTGCAAGACTCTGGACCAATGAGAAACATCCAACCAGAAATGCATCGAATCACAAGTTACCCAGTTGCCAATGAACAAGAGTGTGCATAATATTGTAGAATCTGTCTTAGAGGTCATTGGACTACAGAGTTTTTCCGGCCTCTACTAATTACATGATTCAGAACGATTCATGTCTTCTCTGAACATCAGGCCACCATTTGTCATAACTGTCAAAATAAGCAGTTGTAAAAAAACACGCGATTTTCTTAGAATTATGAGAATATAAAGTAAGTTATTTGGAAGCCGGATATACATTAATGCACTAGAAAAGAAATATAAAAGAGTAAGACGGTTGAATCTCGGACAAGCTAAGATATGAAAATTTATTTAACCTCAAAAACGTACCAGCGGTGCCTGCCTGACAGCTCCATTGTATTCAAACATTTCATGCTGCGCAGCCTGCATGCGCATTACACATAAATGCTTGTTCTGTAGATCCATCAGCAAATTATACCTAAGATTCGTTTGTCATGGAGTCAGACGGCCAAATAATTCGCGTTTGTGCATTATCGACTTTTTTTTGTTATTTTTATAAAAGTAAAAATTACGATCGTCTTTTGAGGGGGTGTAAGGGAGGTGGTGATATTTCACGTCTAGGTAATTTAACTGCAGTGAAAAGTTGTTAGGGTTGGATCAGAGACTTTTAAAATGCTTAATATCAATTAATTTTTCCGCAATTTTTTTTTCATTACGACCAGGACTCGGCACAAGCAAGCGGTAAACTTGGGGTGTGTCCGGACGTGTTCGAAACTGGTCTGGATAGGAGGAGGGCAGCAGGGAAGCCTAGGATGTACATCAAGTTCTGTCCCTGCCCGATTACGCCCGAATATTCACCTTCGGCCAACCTCGGGTTTATTTATATATATTTATATTTCTCTGTTTATTTTAATGAAGCTATACTAATCTAACTAACCGTCCATAGTGTTTTAAAGTGTTTTAATGTAGCAAACCTAACCGACCACTTTTAATATTTGAATTCATTTTTCCTGCGCAAAAATAAAACAGATCCCGAGGTTGGCCGAAGGTGCATATTCGGGCGTGTTCGGGCAGGGACAGAACCTGATGGACATGTCAGGTAGGAGGAGGGCGGCGGCACTGACCCATCTGGCGCGGCGGCAGGCCCGGGTACGAGGCGTTGCCGAGCGGCCGCACCTCCATGCGGCCGACGAGCCGCAGCAGGGACACGCCGCCGTCGTGGCAGCGCGCCTCGCCGGGGGCGGCGCACTTGGGGCAGGGCGGCGGCGAGGGGCAGAGGTCGTCCAGGGAGACGGGCGTGGGCGGCCGCTGGCCGTACACGGCGGCGCCCTGGCCCGCGGTCACCTGCACGGGCGGCGGCGTCGCCAGCCGCGGGTCCACCTCTACAGCGGTCAGTACCCGGTCCACAACACCCCCTACCTCGTCTGCGTCTCATGCAGTACCCAGTCCACAACATTCGCACCTCGTGGTGTAAACAACACCGTGTGCATTTTTAAAAATATGAACTGTAGTTGGTACCACGTCCATGATGCATATCTTTTGATGTATATATTGGTTTTAGTAATATCTTTGAAAGATTTGTGCAATGGGAGTGCATGACTTGATGTTAGCTTTTGGTCATACGCCATTGCTTTGTATTTTTGTATTTTGGTTTTTTTTGTAGTTTTCTTCTACAGACATATACATGTGCTTAGCAATGGCGTATGTCCAAAGGCTAACATCAAGTCATATTGGTTTTAGAACACTCATGATATTATTTCCAAAGTGAAATTTTCATATACAAAAGCCCAAAACCAATTATTTAAAAATGAAAACATTTAACTAATCGATTTCAATGAGTCACAGAATTGTCACATCAAAATTTTTTTGTTTTGCTCAAAACTTATGGGAGATACGAATTTGTTTTTAAACCAAGACTGCTATAGAAATTTATTCGTGCAGCGGAACAATGTCCACGATTTATTGGACATTTTGTACTCAGATCAATAAACCAAAAAAACGTGACGTAGGTTGAAAATCATAGGTGATAAACGTACACCACACTCACTGAGCGCACCCCAGGTTTAGATGGATGTAAATTTAACATCTCTTCCTGAGCTTAAAAATAAAAGAGCATCCGGTATGAACTTCTTTCAAAAGCTGTCCGAATGGGAAGTGAAACACGCGGGTCTACAAGCAAACGAATCTGTACATTTTTGCGGTTACCGTTTTGAAGATCCATTTGTTGGTTTCAATTGTTAGAATATTTAAGTAATTTACAACACACTTCACCTAATACAATTTTGACTGATAAACATACATATTTATATACATTTATCAGGAAATGTAAGAAGTACATGCTCGAAACATGACTCACGAAACAGAGGTGAAATCTAAAACTAGGTAGCAGTAAATACGTGTATCGGTGATTAAATATATATATATATATTAAAAATACTAATTTAACGTTAATTGTTGTAATGAGGTTTACACACTGATAAAAAAATTATAATATCAATAACCTGTTCGGCTGGCTAACGCCTTCTGTAGAGGCCAAAATTTGTACTCGTCCAATTTTCTCTAGTATGTACACCACAAGGGCAAGTAAAGTATGCTAGGTCGCAAGTACGTAATCCGCCCGCAAAGACCACGCGGGGAAGAGAAGAAAGAGAATAGAAGGGAAACGGAGGGTGGAATGGTGGGTTGGTGGGAGGGAGAACTGCAGGAGGAGGTTGATTGATGGCGTCGGAGGTGGCGGTGGGGCAGCGAGACCTCGAACTGCGCGGGTTGGAGGCGTGACCCCCCCAATCCCTCCTGTCAGCCAGCCGTCATGCCCCGGGCTGACGTGTGCGTGGGGGCGTGACGTCGGCGTCGACGGCACACGGCGGAGCTCATCCCGCGGCAGGCTGGATGAATAGATGAATGGTTGAATAGGCGTGACGTCTCGTCGACATCGCGGCGACACGAGAAGACGATGGGCAGAGCATGAGATGAGCATGGAGGGCACAATCCTCCAAGCCCGGGCACGTCCCAGTCGAAATTTCGAGATATTTCTCAATGTTTGGGTTCTGTCAACACCCCCTGCTGGTCTGTCACTTTACCAGCAAAGGCGAACAACTCCGTCGCCAAATGGTAAATATCCAAACGAGCGTTGTCGAAAACCTGAGTCGGCAACTATGAATATTGTAGGTTGCAGGCATCGGGTGGCCACGTCTGCATGACTAAATGTTCCCCGAGTAGAGTCTTTCTTTTGTTCCAGTTCTAGGTCAGCGCCATGCTGTATAGACGCCCAAAAACATTGGGTGAAGTGAGGTGTGTTGTTTTGTTTGCATTGTGGAAACAGTTTTAAATGACCGTACTTTAAGGAAGTTACTGTGTTTAACGAAAGGAGATTCTGATTCGTACTTACCAAACCAACATGAGACGCGGTCAAGAACCATTTCCACAATGTTTTGGGCTTAACAAACATGGTCATCGACCACGTGACAGCATGCCCAACTCCGTGGTTGCAACGGCGCCGCGACGAGAGCCACTCACCGAACAGCGTGAACACGCCCTTGGTGATGCCCATGGCGTTCTTGGCGATGCAGTGGTACAGCCCCAGGTCCGCCGCCTCCACGCGACTCACGTTCAGTTGCATGTACGCCTGCGCGCCACGTGGCGACAACACACACACAGCGTCACAAGCATCATCACCTGGTTCGGTTTGAAAAATCTCTTAATTTATCTTTCTTACGCGGACAATAAACAACGTAACACACACAGTACAGAGTGCCCAAACTTACGGTTTTATATAGATCATATACTCCAATAGATGACCATCACCTTACGTCCATAATTCGGAACCTATTAAACGTGGGCAAGTCGGCCCGAGCAAGCAGAGGTGAAGCGAGGGAAATTGCCCGGATGGAACGAATGCAGAGGGGATTCCAATGAAGAAGGTTCAGGTGCAAGGGCCAGTTGTGCAATTCAAAGAATTGGGAAAAGGGTGCCTGAGGCGAGTTTGATGCCCCTTGAAGAGGGGAGGGATGAAGGAGATGTGTCTAACAGTGTCTCGAGGAGGAGGGTCAGATGAATCGCAAAGACAATGTTCACACGCATGGCCTGAGCCGCGCACATCAGATTTCACACCAAAAAAAACCAAAACTGACGGGCGGACACGGCTTCTCGTTTTGGGAACTGTGGATGGACCCACGGAGGTAAGAAGTAAGGAAGTGGGTGTGTGCTATCTTTGTCTGGTTAATAATTCAAGTCAAATTGAAAACGACCACGCCCCCCCCCCCCCCCGAACTGAATGCTAGTTCCAAGCTGATGGATTATCATGCTTTTCTTTACAGAACTCTCTTCGTGATGACATTTTTTCGAGAGAGTTATTTAAACCAACCTCTAGCGTTAGCCTTTACACAGCTGTGGCTCGTTTTGTTAAACATTGATAACCAGCGTGACTTCAACATTTATACCAGATACCTACTCCACAGACTAATAAGTACCTCTATGGGATGACCCAAGGGTTTTGGGTGGCCTGGAATATGCACATCCTATCTAAATGGCGTACGTATTTAAAATAAAATAAAAGCCCCTTATAAATACTTCATACTTTAAATAATTTCCGACGTCTTGAAAATTCATCAACAATATTATGGTTTTTTTCTTCTGATTTTTAAGTTTACATACTTAAGATTAATAAATTTCACACACAGTACAGTAGCACTAAAAATATTTAAAATATACTATTTTACGTAAAAAAATCATTGACTGACATCACAGGTTAGATGCGGACTGGGGTAGAATCTTTTTGGTTAAACCTCTAGTATTTTTTTTTGTTCCAAGGATAGTGGGTTTGGGTGAAGGGGAGGGGGAAATTGACCCACTCATTGGACCGCCACTGCTCAGAACTAGCGCCGATGGTCTTCGTATACTTCCGTCACTCCCTTGTTGTTTCAACTATGTTGTAACATCACGTGATGGTTTGCAAGTGACAGTTGGGAAATAAGTAGCACTAGTACAGTGGAACATCTTCATTCCTGCACTCTATGGTTTGGAACATTCTGTATTACGAAACGCTCGCTTACAGATTTTGTCGGATGTGTTAAAACTGTTGACCTTGGCCGAAAGGTGCGCTACCGGCTGCTTTTTTTTTTTTTTTTTTTTTTTTTTTTTTAGTTCACCCAGAGTTGATCGTTACTGTCGATTTTCATTTCAATAGAGCGTTTCCTGTTTTATTACAGGTTACGTCTCACATATTCATATTCCGTATTTCCGTTAAAACTACATCGACGTACGAAAATCCAACAAAATCGCTAATCCGTCATGAGAGCGTGCGGGATTAAAGACATTTAATTATACTGCTTTTGAGAACACTGGAATTTGAGACACGTTTATTGACACATATGACAGACATAAGCCTGTAAGTTATGAACAAGGACCCTCGTTGGCCATGATAGGGCTTTTATTAGTGATAGGTCGAATCCCAATTTTCTCGAATTTGAATCTCAAATTTGAATTCCAAAGATTCTCAAATATAACCTTCAAATCCAAATATAATTCTTAAGGCTAGATTAAAATAATATAATATTCAATAAATGAATTGAATGAACTATTGTGTTTGAAACATTAAACCCTTGTAATGTTTGTTTCACAAACTAAGTCTCGAGATTCACTACATATTGTAATTTTATTTATATAATTCCATGTTAAAAGTACACTATCTTGGGGAATGGCAACAGGATAGGTATGATGAAAAACACTGACCTAGTAAACTTTAGAGGTTATCAGTGTTGAATTTTTTAATTCACTTTCTATAATATTTTACTTCGTATCTTTTTCCTAAAATATCGAATCTTTCAAATACTAAGGATTTGATGGTATTTGATTGAGGATTAGATGATTTGATTGGCCCATCCCCATTTTTTTACAAATACTATGTCATAATCTTTGACATAACGTTTTAAAAAATAACTTTATAATTTAAACGACATTTCCTACTAGACAAAATATAAATAATGACAATGCTTTAAGTAATAATTGTACAATGTAAAAATATTTTTTTAAATAATAAATTTGGTTTTAAAAAATTGCTGACGCCCATAAACTCGGCATCACTCAACATACACTGTTACCAAGTAGGTATCAAGGTGAGGTCACTTCGTCTCTGTGCCACTCCATGCGACGTAAAATCCCGCCGTTAAATTTTTTACCTAAAAGTTTCCAGTTAATAAGACTGAAATTCCGCTTACGCAGAAAATTTGTACCAACGATAACAGTTTTTGAGGTTTTCTGCTGTAAGTTTCATGAAACTGCGTTAGCTTGGTTAGTTGCATCTAAAATTTATTCGTTATGACTTTCTACTCTGAGAATGAAATGTGTAGAAGAAAATTGGAAAGTGTTCATTTGATATATATATGTACTAAAATATACTTCTCTTTTTTATAAACAATGACAAAATTT